>NC_052572.1:31976851-32128101 GCF_016699485.2 Gallus gallus
GAAAAAAAAAATAAAATAAAAATGGAGGAACTGAAGAACTACCTTGAGACACTCTGCTCTCTCTTGAAAGAGAGCAAGAAATATATGCTAAACGTACACTTAATTTGTACAGGTCTGTAGGAGTGAGTGTGTCTGTGTGTATATATGTATACATGCTGATTTACATATGGATATGTACCCACGTTATGTATAGAGACCACAGAATAATGTTGCACTGGAAGACAGCCCATAGGGGAAACAGGGCTGCTCGGAATCAGAGTTTGACATACTAACATAGAAACATGACAATCTGCTTCCTACCTTGCTCCTGCACGTAGTATGCCAAAAACAAATCAAGCTCCTTGACTGATACTGTTATGTGGTGTGGCTGGACGCAAAGTGCTGGATTTGTGCAATGTGGGGATTTCATGAGCCGCTCTCCATCCGTACTTTCCAAGGGGATGCCTTTGAACAGGATCACCATGACTAGATCCAGACGCCAGACTTTGTCAGCCTGTCTCAGGCAGTCGATCCTCCTAATCTTACCCTTCTGGTCAGGATTGGACAATACACAGCACGGGTGCTTCTTCCCAGTCACCGTGAGCACAAAATCCTCCCGGAACTCTTGGCGAATATCTTTGCGCAGCTTGGCGAGGAGCCTGGATGCCCACTTCTGTTTAATTTCGGGCTTTTCGCTTAGTAGCTCATCCTTGACTGCTCTTTCTTCATCCTTCGACATTCGTTTCTCATGTTTTTTGAAGTACTTGCGTTTTCGAGCCTGGAGGTTGAACCAAGTATAGGCAATTGCACGGACATGCGGAAGAAGTGCCTCAATGAACGGGTGAAATTCATCCTGCGGAGGGAAGTGGAGGGGAAAGAAAGGAGAGAAGAAAAGAAGTCAGTAAGCTGTCATAGTCAAAGCAGCGTCGAGAAATATTTCTGAAAATCTTAATGCGAAATCCAAAACAAAGAGAATAAGCATTCAGTATTTACTTGAAATTTACACAAATTTCTGCGTAACACCTTTGATGCGATTACCATCACTGTCAGACAACAGACAAAATTACACAAAAAAATCACATTTTCCCCATATTTCACTCTTTGAGAGACGCATCTGAAGATTTTATTCTGTATGCCTCCCCTCACTTCACCCTACATCGTTGTAGAGACTACATCACTGAAAAGAGATGCTATCAAGATGTTTTGTTCCGAACAACATTTAAATATCTGAGTGAATGACTAGCATGAAGAAAAGTACCATTGCACAAAGAGGACACTATACAGTTCTAAAAAATCTGAGCAGAAATGTTCAGAACGCTGAAGTGAATGCCACAGTTCATTTCTCTTCTCTGTGGCACAGAAACACAAAGCATATACATGCTCAGTGTAATGCCACACAGTTCCCGCTTTTGGAGCATGCTCTCAGCAAGAGCCTGCTGGTGGCACAAAGAGCATGCGCCATTAAACTTGATCCATTTTCTTATCAAACGTCCAACATTCCAGCACTGAAACGGCACCATTCCAGTGGTGGTAACTAGAGAAACCAGTATACAGTAAGGGAAAGTGGGGAAAAGGCACAGCATGTTGTACAGAAAACCTGCACAGAAGCTTCTGTACTTTCAACTCTTCGGGCTTCCCTCCCACCACCCCCAAACTCTGTAAAATAAAAGTTTATGAAGTCGAGAACAAAAATTACATTAATTTTCTCCCGGCAGCTTCACTATGGGTTTTGAAGCCCCACAGAGTCAGTTAATTTGTTAACCGATCACATGAGTGTGGCAATTATTCTAAACCCCTTAAAAATCAATCTGAGGTGTACAATGAAAAATGGCAACTTGGCACAAACTTTGCATTCTTTGTGTTTCTGCATGCTGTGGCAGAGTGACATTACGAGTGCACCGCTGGTCAAATGCTGCTTTTGTGAAATCCATGCAATTTATTTACAGTTCCGAAATATCCCTTCCTGTCGTCTGGCTTCACCTGTAAGTTCTTATCTTCTGCCTGACAGCAATATGCATTGCGTTAAGGAGGTAATGCTTGTCACCTACAAGCACATCCTATAGCAATTAAATTAATTCGTTTTGTCTGCTTAAAGAACCGTCCTACACATCCATGTTCGTATCTAAATAGGCCTTTCCCAAAAACTAATGGCCCTTCTGTGAACAAATCCGATGTTCAAAACAGCGCAATCTGCTTATCAAACGCTGCTGCATTTTGGTTTGCAAGGGAGACCTTAGGGGAGATATCTCCCTTTCTGCGTGCAGGCGCATTTAGTTTTAAATACCGTGGAGATCGTTCATCACACTGAGTGGCACGGTGCAATCAAACTAAACCCAAACCTTTTCTTATACAATTATATTCAAGAATACAATTAACTAACTAATATTTTAGCTACACTGCTAGATGGGGAATGAATTATGCTTAATCAGAAGGCTGATTAACTCCATTAGGTAAAAATGATGAAAGTATAACTAATGGTCTCAATTATACAGAGTTCAGACTGCCATTGTGGGAGCTCCGGGCCAGGAATTCAGCATTTACATCTTCAGATTTCACACACAAAGTTCAAAATTTCCTGAATGGTATGAAAACCTACCAGAGCTTCTTACCTCTCTCCCCTCACTGCCCCCAAAGCAAACTGAAAACAGCACCAAAGTTGCAAGGAGTTTACCTATGCCCACATTACCTTCACAGAGGAAGGAGAAAAAAAAAAAAGAGAGAGAGGGAAAAAAAAAAAAGCGGAGATGCAATATGGGGAGATAGTTCGAGGCATAAATGACTGCACTACAGTACCATGCTTGACAAAGAGCCACAAAGGCAATAATTAAACCGGCTAGCAGTTTCCAGCGGAGATCTGAACAATTCTGATACTATGCTGGCACATAAAACTAGGCCGTGGAAAGAGTTAAACCACAATCTGTTCTTTGTGTGGGAAGGCAATACTGCTCTGAGTAACCACAGCCCATGATAAGGCTTCATGCGCTTTCCAGTGCCACGCTTTTTTCCCCTCTCTTCTAACTACCAGAGAAAGTTTATTTTTTCATCTACAAAAGCCATCTTAAAACATTTAAATAAAACGCTATTAAAATTCTAACTTAGCATAAGCAGGAAGGCTGTGCGGTGCTAAACCTTTGCAATTAGTTTTAGACTAAATAAAGCAGATTTCCTACAGATCTTGAAAATGTTGACATCTGGGGTGAAAGGTGGGGCAAGGAGAAAGGCAGGGGGCTGAGGAGCTGCAGGAGAAATTGGTTTTTTTGCCCCAGTACAGTAATTATGTCTGAAACAGACCTCAGCTTTATAGCTTAAAATGGCAATGAAATTAATGTGCGAGTTGTACGCTAATAGAATACTGCAGACCCGGTTTTCATTTTTAAGGGGAACATGGCAGACTCCTCCAGAATGGCTTCATCTTCAGGTACTTCACATGCTGTTACCAGCAACAGCCAACAGCATTTTACATCTATGAAAATCACACAGAGACAAATTCCTGGTTTTAAATTCCACTCTCTGGTGATTGAATGCTTTCCTCTACAAAGGCTGAAGAATTAAAAATAAAAATATTTCAGTAAAAAGAAACACCTTTTTAAAGCCGTACTGAGGCTTTTCTTTTATAATAGCACGGAGTTCTAAATCTATAGATACATGTGAGAGGTTGTGAAGGAGAAACACAGCAAAGAAGATCCCGTTCTAAAGCAATATTATCGGATATCTCTGAGAGATTCATTGTGCATCCGGAGTCCTTCCAAATGAAACATTACTTGACAAGAAGAAGTGCCCATAAAAATGATCCTAAATGGAGATTTGCAATTCATCACACACTTTCTCCAATAAACCTCCTGAAAAGCCATCTACAGGATTTTATTTTTTTCCCCCCCTTAATATTCATACAGGCAATATTGGGGGCGGAGGGGGAGAAAAGAAAATAAAATAAAATTAAAAAAAAAAAAGGATTTTGATGTGGCACTCACCCATGTGCCATAGTTGCACTTGCAATTAAGTGATTTATGGAGGCAAGATGTCATATCCAACGGCTCAGGTGAACCATTCTGCACTGACCGCTTAAATTAACATGGAAGTTATTACAGGATAAGTATGTAGTTTGTAAATAAAGGGAAAATGCCCGTTGTCTAATTGTAGCGTAATGATGACAGATAGGCCAGGTTTTCCTTTTGGAAGAGGTAAAGGGGAAATGAAGCGCTACTCTCACATTTTCCACTCTGACAAACTTTATATCAGTTCATCCAAGTTTGGACTGAAGACCGTGCAATAAGTACACAAGGCAGAAGTCCAGGAATTTTACACCAAAAACTTCAGGTGCTCCATTTCCCCACATAGATTTTCTTTGTGCATAATGAAAGAGCGTATTCTGAGGGGGAAAAGAGAAAGACAACATATTCGGAGTTTCCTGGACCACCATAACATAAAAATAAACTGTGGTAAAAATATCACAAGAGCCCAAGCACTTGAAGGCATGCGGTAACTGCATCCTATCATGCCTCAGCAAGAGGGATGAATGTAGTTTACACTCATTCCAAAACAGGGGGAAAGGCGCAGACGGGGGGACGGGAAAAAGGACACTCCTCCCCCGGCCCCCAAATTACAGTGCTTTTGCTCAGTCTTCCTTCTTCCTTCAAGTCATTTCACAGCCACCGAACTTTTATTGGAACAGTGGTGGGCAACATCTGATTCGCCAGTGTCTGCCTTAACATTGCACTTCTGGGTTTGAGAGTTGTGCTTACAAGATGCTTCAGCGCTGCACTGCCACAGACCGAGCTGCGCTCCCTGTGCAGGCAGCCTGCTTCAAACAGGTGCTCTGTGTTTAGAACTTCTACCAAAATATTTTCCTCTGAGCATACACTGCCACAGTCAACATGCATCTGTGCAGAGCCTTCGAGACCGAGAACACAATAGAGAGAGAAATTCCGGCAGCGCTCTTTTAACTCGGCTGCAACTCAAAATAATGGAAAGCGTGCATTCTCACGCTTTCCCACCGCAACCTCAATTTTGTTTTAATCTCAGGGAAGATAATTTCAAAAATGCTCTCCCGGCTCTGAACAGACAGATAAAAATTCCAACCTAAAATCAAACTGCTGTGATTTTGCTGCGTGCATGTGCCTCTACGGGTGAACCGCTTCTGCGTGGCAGATGCTGCAGCATGACTGTAACGTGTAAGGCAGAAGTTATTAACACGCGGGGGCCAGGAACTGCTTCCTTATACCTACGGCTGCAGAGTGCAATGCTGTGTTTCTGCGCACGCCAAAGTATGGCATTTTAACAGAGATCTGCAGAGTGAGGAAATCTATTGCACCTAGGAGCCCAATAAGCGAGCATATGGGGGAAAAAAATGTCACGAGAGCAGAAAAGGGCAACGTGAGCCGCGCGCTGTGCGAGAGGTGGTGGTGGAAACGTGTGCGCTCTCAGTGCGAAAGCTGCTGCCTCAAGTTGTACTCTGAGGTACGCACTCCAGAGCAGAGATTTTGCTGCCTGACAGTGATTTTGCAGGACACAGCCCACTCGCCATTACTTTCCACTAACTGAAGATTCCACCATAAGTGAGTATTTATCGACGTCTACCTGTGAGCGTACGTCTATCTGCTACACAACGTGCTTCCTACACGCAGCACTTTTTCTTTTCAAGGAGAAATACTCCTGCAGTGCTCTTTTCCAGCCTTGCTCCACTGAAGCTCACGTTTGCTCACTGAAAATATCCATATCTAAGTCAATCACGCTCAGATGCCAAACAAAATATAAACAATAAAAAATGTGTCAGCCAAAAAGCTACAGGACTGTATCCAATCACTGAATAAGCCTTATCATTGTTTCCATCTCCATTCACAATTTATGAATACTTCAGTCCGTTTGAATTACAATGCTTTCTAATTGTCGAGTAACTTAAATCATATTTATTTATTCACCGTGCAGCTATAAGCGCGTTATTGGCCGCTTAATTACGGCGCGCACGAGACGTTACTTTCGCACGTTTTCTTCTTCTTGAGGTATTTGTCGCGCCAATGTGGAAGCAAGCAGTTATCACTTCATCAGTTTACATCACATCCTCCTCAGACAGACTTTCACAAAAGCTCCTGAAAACTGTCCCCTGGCTCCGCACATAGGATTTTCCCTTCGGAAAACGCTCCGGGGCCGCGGCGCTCGCTTCCCCTGCAGCGCCGGCGCCGAGCGCGCTCCGCGGCCTCGCGAGGACCCTCCGCCGGCGGCTCCCGCGGCCGCTCAGATCCTGTGGCCGGCACCGGGCAGCGATGGGGGCTGCTCTCGGAGCTCCCCCCGCTCCCCGGTGACAGCCGCGGCCCGAGCAGCGGTCCCGAGCGCGGCGCCGGGGGGGAGAGATCCCGGTGCGATGTGAGCGGAGCGCGCTCGGCCCCGCGCTCCGAGCTCGGCCGCTGCAGGCAGCGGAGCTCCTGAAGTATCAGGCGCGGTTACCTCGCGCCGCAGAGCGCTGAGGTTGTTTTTTTCCCTTCGGTCAAAGACAGCACTTTTCCTTTTTAAACCCTTTAATTAGGCTCCGCGCGCGCCGCAGAGCTGAAAAGAGAGCGGATCGCTTGATTCCAATCAAATCAATACTTATCAAACCCGCTTTTTAGCGCAATTACGCTCATTTCCCTTCCGTTAACCTTTGACTCGCTGTGCGCCAGCAATTAACAGTATTTGTCTGCGAGTGACACTTTGAACGGATCCCCCCAAAACAATGGCCTGGTGCAGTCCATCCCCCGAATCCCTCCTGCGAGCGGAGTTTGGGTCCGAGGAGCGGCACAACCGCGCCTTAACCCGTTACAAGTGCTGCAGTGACTCACGAGCAACTCACACATAAATACAGAAAACGCGTGAAAATAAATAAATAAACGAGCAAGTAAATGAAATAAATCAAAATGCGTCTATACCTGAGTGAGACAGATTGGAGAATACATCATGACTTCGCTTTTGCAAACGCGCTGCCCGGAGAGCCCCTAAGAAAAAGCCTCAAAAAAGGAATAATTTCATCTGTTCATTTTACAGTCATCTGAGACTCGAGGAAGATGAAATCAATCAGGACGGGGCTCTGCCCTGAATCACCACAACTCCACAACAAACCCCAGTCCTCCTTAAATAGCCAAAGATTCAAGTTCACTCCGTGCGCTCGATTTCCCGGGGTGAAATCCAATCTACACTTTTAACCCTCTTGTAGTCGGCGCGCAGAGCCGTGCTTTGCTGCTGCTGCTGCGGCGGCGGCGGCTGCCGGCGGTTGTTTTGCAGATGAGGGGGGAAGGACTCGGGCGGGGGGGCGGGAGGGGGGGGGGGTGTGGGCGGGAGGATTTTTTTTTTGTTAGGCTTTTTTTTTTTAATCTTTTTTTTTTCTTTTTTTTTCTTTTCTTTCTTTCTTTCTTTTTTTTTTTTTTTTTTTTTTTAAGAAGTTTGGTGGCGGGTTATTACGGCACTGTCACCACGCTCTCGAAAGTTCAAGGTTACAGCGCGGAGCAGAGCAGGAAAATCGCGGAGCGGCGGCAGCGAAACTCTGCGCGGCGGCGACCGCGCGTGCGGAGCGATCCCCCGCGGCCGGAGGGGCCTCGCACGGCCGTACCGCTCGGGGCGCCGCCTGCGCGCTGCGTGCCGCTCCGAGCGCCGCGCCGAGGGGCCGCTCCCCGCTGTAATGAAAACGATCTCCTGAAATGCAGGCGATCGGTCCCCCCCGCCCAGCTCTCTCCCTCCCGCCCCGTGTGCCTTCGCGCCGTTTCCCCTTTCCCCTTCTCTCTCGGCTCCCAGAACTTGGAAGTTGAAAAATTCGCCGGTTACACCCTCCGGACCCCGCTCCAGCTCTCTTCCCAAATGAGACTTAAGTATTTCTTTTTTAATTATTTAATTACACAATCATCGCTTACACTCCTCCTCCTCCTCCTCCTGCACACACATTCCAGCTCCGCCAGATCCCCCTCCCCGGCCCTCCCTATTAATCACCGCCGAACGCCGCAGAAGGACCCGGCGCGCTTAGCAAACATCCTTCATTTTCCCTCTCCTCTGCCGGGAGAAAGTTGCGGCGGGGGGCGGGGGCCGGGGGCGGGCTGCCATCTGCAGGAGGTTTCTCTTCCTCCGCCCGCCGGGCGCGATCCGGCGGCGGGCGGGGCGCGGGGGCGCGGGGACGGGCCGGGGGCAGCGCGGGGAGGGCTGCGCAGGAGCTGCGGCTCCGCGCGGGTGAGGGAGAAGGGGAAAGGCGCCGCGGCGGGGAACGCAGAGCTGCCCCCGCGGTGCGCTGCGGGGCCGGGGACGGCCGTGCTCCCCCCGGCCCCGGAGGGACCGCCGCCCGCCTCCCTCCCTCCCGAAGTGCGAGTTTGTTCGCGTCGGGCGTTTCGTGGCGACACATCAAGGAGAGGAGGCAGGTTCAAGTCAACCATGAAATGGTCACTTTTTAACCCCGTCCTGTCCTCATTAGGGAAATGCTCAAACACAGCCCATTTTCCAAGAGGGCTCTTAATGAGGGGAGCTTGCCAAGTCCACCAGCTGCAATCCCCATAAATTTACAAACCAGAAGGAGAAGGGGGATGGGCGGGGAGGCAGAGCACCCTACAGCCAGGTACTGCCACAGAAACGGCCCCAGCCCCGCGCTGGACCCGCAGAATGCATCCCGTATCCCTGCAACTCCGGCTACACTCGCGCAGCCCCCTCAGTTCTGCAGGGTTCCACCGACAGCCACGGCTTTCCCTTTCTACAGACCACATTAATCAGTGACGGGTTCAGAGCACGCACTGGGCAAGCAGGGATGAGGCAAACTCGGGGTTAACCACAGTGAGCACATATGTTTTCCTATCTGGTGTAGAATACCCCCAAATCCCATCATCTTTCCCTTCACCCAGACACTGCAGAAGGCTGATAACACCAGCCCTAAATGCCGGAGTTTCCCTTTGAATAAATATTCAATTTAACCGGAGTTAATTTACCATAAAAGACATTCCCCTTGGCACAAACGCACCAATGTCCTTGAGCACACCTCTCTGCACGCTCCAACTCTTGCACAACACTGCGGACCTGCTATAAAACCGCAGCAACTCCTCTGCAGCCCCCTCCTCCTTTATAACCCTCCATGAGGGCCCCACCAGCTGCACACATTTGGGAACAAGCCTCCCCTTCCCAGGTAGGGCTTGCAGAAGGCCGCAGTTCCTCCCCCAGGTGGAGACCAAGGGATGTCTCTGCACTGAGCCCCATGCACTGAAAGCAAGAGCTGTGCGGCCAAGTCATGGCAGCGATGGGAGCCAAGCATGACAACCCAAATGGAGCATGGAGTGAGGTGAGGGCTGACACCTCTGCTGCAAGAGGTGAGGTCAGGTTTGCACCCCACTGAGCAGGCCCCTGGGTGCTGTGCATCTCTGCCCAAACAGGACAGAGGTATTGAGCTACAGCTGGGATGAACAGAACTTGGAAGTGTCTCCTGTATGTCCCGTAGGAGGCAAGGTGGGCACTGCTGGAAGGAGGCAGCAGTGGGCTCACACCAGGCTCCATTCCTCCTAGTTAGTCCCAGTGAGAACCCACACAGAAGGCAGTGTTTGCCTTGGTACAGTGTGTTCAAGTGTGCACACATACACGCACACACACGGTTCCTTCAAAAAGAAAGCAAGCTAAATATTCTCTTGAGAGCAGGGGGAGATCTCCATGAAAATGATTAAAAAAAAAAAAAAATAGCAACTCCACATTGCCTCCCTGCAGAGGTGCATGAGCAGATACGGGTAGACCCGGAGAAACGTGGTGTAACGCTGCACAGTGGATGGGCCTTGGCTGCAGGGAAACCTGGTGGAACGCAGTTTGCATGCCCCCAAGTGCCTGCGTGCAGCATCTTCCCACCCAACCCACCCACATCCTTTTCTCCTACCCCTGGGCGCTAACACTGCTGCTACAGTTGCCAGTTCTCGATCCTTGAAGCTCCCGCCGGGGGACAACTGCAATTTTGTGTTCACTGCCAAAGCGATGCCAACCTCCGTGTGATGCTTGGAAGTCCAGCCATTATTTCGATGCTGGTAATTAAGGAAATAAATCTCCCCCCCGACCTTCCCACTGAGAGCTACCAGAAACTGCTCAGTTCCCTTGGGCTGTACGAACCCGCCGGGCTGCGGGCACAGGGACACACTGGCACAGGGGCACACAAGCACAGGGAGCCGCCCCAGCCAGTGCATGAGCAGCCCCCACAGGGCACTCCCCCAGCTCAGCTCACCCCACCCAGATGGGGAGAGAGTGCCGGGAGGGCTTTCGGCAGCCCCACCACCCAGCCCGGCTTCCCCAGCAGTGGGAGTTCTGGTGCACCGCACTTGTATGGAATGCTTGTTTTTAACTCCTTGGTTCACAGCCTTCACAAACTGTACCAGCTGTTGGAAAGGGGCATTGCCCTTGGACTTCAGAGGTAATGACGTTAAAGAGTGGAAAGGCCATTGACACCCTTCCCAAAGCAGAGTTTTGGCTGGTGACCTTTGCCCAGACAGCCGCTCACATGCTCTGACTTTGGAGTGCCAAAGTATCACCGTGCATCAAAAAATATGGAAGGCGGCACTGTTAATGCTGAAACACACAACCTCATTTTTTACAGCTGGGCAAACGAGTCTGCTATCTGGCCATGCATGTACTGAACTTCTAGGAAATTGTGTTTTCATGACAGTTCCAATAGTTCCTTTGCAAAAGGCAGAAGCATTTGGTTGAGACATACGACATTAAATCCAAACGATTCAGTGTCAGAGAAACAGCTCCAAATTTTTTACATGAGGCCTCCAACAGGCACTGCAGATCTTTTTATTTCTAGTTTAAGAGCAACATCATTAACTTCTTTTTCACTCTTGGTCAGCAAACACAGCTCACAGACATACGCATGAGATAGACAAACACTTGGGTGCATGCATAACTTCATGCAGCACAAAGAAAGTACAGTTTACGTCCACTGCGTGTAAAAAACACAACCCAAAGCGGCCGTATTGTCACAGAATCACCTAACAGTCATTCTAACTGCACAAACAGATTTCATGCCTTGCAAGGCCGCCTGTGCCATCACACTGAACTGCAAAGCTCCACACGTGTATTATGACCGCAGCCTTGGTCAGTTTTCTTATGTGCAGGGGCAACGACTGCTCATACAGATGCGTGCACACAAGAAGTGGAGCAGCAAGCATTCAGGGAGCACATGTAACAGCAACGGGCTAAATAAGCAAACTGATAACACGTTGGTTTATGAGGTCTTGATTTATGTCATATGCAGCTGAATTTGTAAGGCATTTACGGTTCTTTTCAAATGCAAACAGCAATCAGCAAAACTTCTGAGTTGGTGGAGTAAAGCACCTATGTATCTTCCTATTCAGTAGCACTTTTCTGAGTGATCAGAAGAAACGTACTCTGTATACAAAGTGAGTATGGTCAGACACAAAGCATGCACGTACACAGTCAGAAGCAGAGCACTGCTGGCTGAGCACAGAAACTCGAAGGGAGTGCGCTTGACCTCTGTCTGCATATGGTCGGATGGGGGCTGCAGTACTCGAGCTTTCCACAGCTCCCAGACCAGCAAATGAAAACATCAAACCTCAAGTGTAAAGCTGTGTAAACCACAGCGTTTTGGGTTACACAACTGCGCAGTTTTTGTCCTCGCTGCGGGTCATGTTCTCAGCCTCACAAAGGCACGGAAACCCTCTTACCCCAGTACAGTAAATTCTTACCAAAAAAAAAAAAAAAAAAAAAAAAAAGGGAAAAAAAAAAAGAAAAGAAAAGAAAGAAGAAAATAAAAAATCACGTTTGCTGATCTTAAATCAGCTCTGGACACACACAGACCGCGGCAGCAGGACCCAGTCTCGGCCCCTCCTCTCTGCGGGTCCGTACCACTTCCCAGCGCCTCGGAGTGGGGGAGGAGAGGCTGTATGTGTACGTCTGCCCAAATCAGAACTGAAAAGCTATATATATATATGTATGTTTTTTTTTTTTTCTTTTATGTGCAATTCAACGTTAGGAGCAGAAGGGCAGCAGCACGACCGCTTCAGAGAGCTTTAATCCTGTGTGTTTTGGCGCCTTTTCCCTGCCAGCTACTGTACTTTAAAAAAAAAAAAAAAACGAAAAGAAGGAGAGAAAAAAAAAAGCAAGCAAGCAAGCAAGCTGGAGATGTTGTCTGTCCCGTCTGGAGCTCCGCGCAGCGCTCCCAGCAGCGGCGGAGCGCCGTGCTCCCAGCCCTCATAGCCATGCAGAGCACGGCTCCCCGGCATCCCGTGTCCGCGCCGAGCGGCTCCCCGCCCCCGCCGACCCGGGCTGCCAAGTCCTCACACACTCCGCATTCAACCACAGCTTAATGGATGGGATATTGTGCATTAAAATGTGGCCCAGACACACAGCCGAAGGGAGGACAAGAGGGAAAGCAGACAGGCGCACACACACATACACACAGGCACGCAGGAGAAAGGAATGAATTAAAATACACACGCAGGTCCCACAACAGAGCGGCAGTGAAAAGGGGCGGCGGGGAACAAAAGGGAACCCTCCAAAGTAACTTCAGGAAGGAGGCAGAATGCCACCCGAGCACTTCGCCCTGCGGCACGCAGAGCGCAGCACGGGGGCTCAGGCGGCCCACGCAGCCCCGTACGGCGCGGCGGTGCCGTCCCCATCCACGGGCATCACCGCGGCAGCGCCGTGCCCATCTAAAGGGCACCTCCACGGCGCCGCCACTCCTTCAGCACGACACACGGACACCGCGGCCCATTAAATCTGAGCACCACCAGCCACGGCCCGAGAGAAATAGTGCATTAAAACGCCGGTAAACAAACAGTATCTAAGGCAACAAGAGGAGGGAGAGCGGAGCAGCCCGCGAGGTACAAGTAAAGCGGCATTTGCATTAATCTCTTCCAGCCCCGGGCCGGTAGCTGCCTGCCAGCAAGGGGGATGGAGCAGGAAATGTGCCAAGTTCAGCACTTTTGGACGCAAACTCCCATCAACTGATTCCTGGCATAAAAGTGTGACCCACATACAAAAGCTGCCAAAAAGGCAAATCGCAAACACGCCGCCGCTTACACCTCGCCCCGTATACACGGAGGCGACGGCAGCACTTCCGAGCAGGGTGCAGCTTAGAAGCCGCACAGCCGCACTCTGAGCCGGCAGTTACGGCGGGACCGGCCAGGCCGGGCGCAGCCCGCAGCACGGAGGTTTCACCCCCCCCGTGCCGGTGTCAGAGCCGCCACACGCAGCGCCGGGCCGCTGCCCGCGACGGGCCCGCGCTGCAGATCTGCGCCCGTCTCAAGGGCTCCGGTTTGGTTCGGTGCTGTCGGGATTCCCGAAGCGGCTTTCTGCCTTTAGTTCGTGTTTATTTTCCTCAATCGAAATCACCCCTACACGTCGCCGCGCTCACTCGCACCCGGCCGCCGCGCGCCCCTCCCGCCGCCCCCGGGCCCGGCCGACACCGCGCGGCCCTCCGCTTCCGCCTGTCGGCTGCGGTGCGCGGCGGGGCCGCCGCTCTCATTTGCATAGCGCCGGGTGGCAGCCAATGGCGGCGCGCTGCCCGCCCGCCCAGCCGCGTTCCGGCGGCCTCGGCTTGGCGCCCTCAGAGCGGAGCCCGTCCCGCGCGGCTGCGGGATGCGTGTGGTGCCAAGGGCCCGTGCTCTGGCCGTAGCGGGAAGGGAAGGGTTAAGCTGCTTGCAGCCGTGTTAAATATATATATATATGTATAAATACAGAAATATTTCAGCTTAGCCCTCTCGGACCGCACTTGGCGGGAACATTTCTTCGCACGTATCTCTATAAAGCGCCGTGCAGGCCGCTTGTACAATCCCGTGCCTTCAGATGCCCGTTAGAAACCACCGCCCGGCCCTGCACAGGGGACGGATCTCACGTCCAGAGCTTCCTACAGTATGAAGGCCCTCGCCGTGAAATAAATAAGTCTGCGTGAGGCAAACGTGTGCGGAGAGCCCTAATCAGTCAGATTGCACACGTATTCCTTCCTGCTAGACGCTGCTGGCCAAGCACGAGCTCTAAAGAACCTCGTAATTGCTTGGAGACCATTGCTGGGAGCATAGGGGCCTCTCAGGAAGTCGATTTTCTTTTGTTTGATTCAAGAAAAACATTCTGAGCTGCTAAAAAATACAATCTCCTCCTAAAATGAAGCACAAATTGCCATGAAATTGGGGAAAAAGAAGGGGGAAAAAAAAAAAAAAAAGTAGCAGCAACAGAAGCATACGCTTCCAGACTTCGGAACAATGACTGCTGAATTCTCTTCTCTTTATTCTCCTGATTGTTTTATGAAGAAATCGAACGTAGAAAGAAAAAAAAAATGAAATTAAGGCTCTTTTATGGCCAGTGAATGGAGGCAGTGATTGTTCGTGCTATGAACAACTCCACGCTGTGTAGCGTAGATGCTGTGAGCTGTACAGCAGCCAGCCAGTCGCGGGAGAGCAGACCTTTTTCCATGCCAGAGGGGATCTGTGGGTGTTGATTTATTTTACTTCTTCGCTCTTGTTGTCAGAGGATGCGAGTTCTGAATCAGAGAGTCACAGACAATTAGCGATTCGCACTGGTCATCAACACTCACCAGAGTTTATTGCAAGAACTGCGGTGATATTTCATCATAGATTTCCGGGCTTTTTGTTGGTTTAGGTTTAATTTTGTTATTCTTGTCATGACTGCTGCCAAAGATGCGAGTGCTGGTAGACAGGCAGGCCCGCTGCTCTCCGCAGCTTTCTGGTGTTGTTGTTGTTGCTTGTTTGAGCCTGTGCATTTGCTAAGCCCAACTCTGCCGCCGGTTTAGCAACTAATCGGAGCTCCCCGTGCTATGTCGAACAGGGAGCAATGGCAGCCTGGAGAGCAATAGGTGTCGTAGCCTGAGCGCAACGATGCTGCTCAAAGCTGTAATAGATGCTCTGCTTATCGGAAGCCTGCACTGTTTGTCCTAGGAGAACTTTGTGAAGACATGTTTAAATGCAAACGTTGTATTTAAACATATCAGATTGCCTTTGATTTCTCACTCGCGTAGCACCGGTATGTCTTGACTACAGCCTTCTTTTCTGTGGATGTAATCAAAGGCTCGTGTGGTTTGTAACAGGCTGAACTAAGGTTCTGTTGATTCCGGATTTTTTCATCTGTGGTTTTGTGTATGCAAATACTGATAACACTGAATGCATTTACACTGGGTGAAATAAGGAAATAAAATAAGAAAAGAGCGTAAATAGCCTTCCTCTATGGATAACTGTTGCATTGTTGCATGCAGTTTTACCTGTCTGGATCTGACAGGCAGCAATCCGAGGAATTCACTTCCAGAATTCCTGCTAAAATAGGCAGCAGGCAAAAAAATAAAACATAAAATTGTTTGAGACAGAGCAACATTTTCAATTTTTTTTTTTCCAAAGATGCTAATAAATGCAATTTGTTTTATTAAAACCTCTGGTTTTGTTTTCAAGGTTTCCTCACTGCTGGCAGCACAGGGAAGTGAAATGAGTGAAAGAGGATCTGGCACACGGACAGTTCAGCTGTAAAGCCTGAGTCATAGGCTTGCAATCAGAGAACAAACCAAGCAGATAAGGAGCACAGTGAGTGCCCGCACAGCAGGCAGGGTCCGCTTGTACTTCAGCTGTGTGCAGAAGAGGTGCTGCTGTCCTCATGCATAGCAAGGCAGTAAGGAAGGTGGGTACCTTTGGCTACGTGTTCTGTTCCACAGGTGCAAAAAACTGCTCCAGCCCCACCAGCTTTCAACTGGGGACTCCAAACTTTTCACAGAAAGAATACCGTCCATAAAAAGGTGCCGCCTGCTGCTCCTGCAAAGACCCATTCGTGCCCATCTGAGCAGCACGCCATAGAAAATTCACCATTTGCACATGTGCACGACAGTTGCTCATTATTTCTGAAAGTTCATACTTCTGCTGTGCTGGTTCGCGTATACTGCCGGCCCCACTGAGCCCCCCACATAGTTTCCTAGCAACTAGATAGAAATATAACTCTGAGCTTGGCACCAGCAGAGCAGATTCTGCCGCTGCTTTCCCCCAGGCACACACTGCGGTCTGGGATAGAATGCACTGGGCAAAGAGATCAGGGCAGCGCAGGCCAGGAGTCTCCCAGGGGCTGGCATTAGTCATTCCTCACACTTCCACACGAAGCCTGGGGTTCCCGCTCCCCGAGGTGGGGACACGTGCTGCTCAGTCCTGCCTTACCCGTGCATGTTAAGCAAGGGGGAAGTCATGGAGATGCCACAAAACCTGATCTAAAGTCCTTGTCCCACGACAATCTGTAACAAAGCTGTTACTGACTGCAGCAGGCAAGAGTTTTTGCCTTGGATAATACAGCAACACAGGTTTCAGCTGCTAGATTATAGTGAGAGGAAATGTGGCATGCACAGTTTTAGTCAATAGCGAGTCCACTTTTCCTTGTCTAGAGAACAGCTGGAGAGTCCCGATGCACACCGCCCTTTTCTGCCTCGCTCACAGTCTGCCCTTATGCACTTCTATTTGTTTAATCCTCTGTTGAAGTATTTCAGGAGCACAATCACTGCTCTGCCGCACCACCACATCATCACCAGAACAAATTAAGAAGAAGAAGGTTAGGAGATTATAAACCGGAGATTTAAAAAAGTAGAAAGTCTCTTCAAGGCTGCCTTCGGCTCTTCAACTGTCTTTAGTAATACAGTACAGGAAAGTATTACTTCTTCCCCCAGATCCTTGCCTCACTCAGTACACAAGATTGCTGAGGAACTGTAACATCATTGTTTTTAATAGGAAAAAAAAAAAAAAAAGTAGCTGAGACTTAATGGTAGCATTTAAATGGCATACAGAGCCTTTTGAGTTCACACCTCATTAAGGTGCACAGGAAGGGAAGGGGTGCACATCTTTGTTGTTACTTTTGCCTCGCAGCATTTTCAGCCATGCTATGTGAACAGAGCAGCAGCACATTAACTGACTTTGTAACAGCTGTATTTTTGTAGCAGATTTTTTTTTTTTTTTTTTTTTTTTGAGTTTAGAAATTGCAGAACATTGTGAAATGAAGCCAGGGCAGGCCCTTGGAGGACAATTATTCTGGTTTCTTATTTTTTTGCAAACCAATCTACCAGATCTAAGTCTCCTTCCTGCTCCAGTTAGAGGTCTCTTTCTACTGAACTTGCCAAATCTCTCCTGTTTATGAGATCGTCCTAGAGCTCCCAAATTGATGTGGCAAAGTACTTCCTGCTGTGGAAACAGACGTGCATACATGTGCTTGCCAAGCCCACGTGTGAAAGTGTACCTGAATAGCTACATATAACCTGTACTCATGTAACAGACTCTTTAATCATCTTACAGTTAACATAGGTGATGATTGGATTTGGTCCTGGGATAGTTTTGGTGCTAGGATTTCTGACCTCATCTTCTAAGGCCATTAGCACTCCTTGGTTACAGGGTGTGTTCCAAAGCAGTCAGAGGAAGAACTTCTCTGTTCCTCCCGAACTCCTATGAGAAAGCACTTTTATCCCACTGACTTACGTGACGGAAGCAGCTCCAGCTCCCCACTTTCATTTCTGCCCTATCCTCTTGGGTCAGCCTGGACCCGGATCAACCACACATGAATGTGGAGTTAAGCATTACTGCAACAGGATGCAGCGGAGATTAAGGAAAGCAGCAAAGGTTGTTTTCGTGTGGACACCTTACTGTCACATGAGGATTTCAAGGAAAAATAAAACATGGAGGAGAGCTTATCTGTGCTGATAGGTACTAATGTGGACTGGCAGACACCTGTTGCATGCTGAAGATCTCTGGGCTCTCTACATTCACACCAGAATGACACCTTGTCCAGAAGAAAGCTACTGTCTCAGCATATAGTCTTGGGACATTCAGAATTTCTGCATGAACAAAGAAGTATGCATGAAACTTTACCAGAAACATTCCCTGACCGTTGTCTCCAGGATCTGCTCACAAGGGTAGAAACCCCAGCTCAGAGTGGATGATTTTATGCCTGGCAGCATTTTCTGCCAGATTTCTATAGGTCTGTGTTGTTCTGCTGTCAGCAAGACAGTGGAGGATCTTAAGGTAGCAGAGATTCTTAACATGATTTATGCCCTTGTTCTTACTGCTTACGTGCTTAAAATAACAGCTAATATTTGAGATAATTGACTTTACATGCTTCTCTGCAGTATTGGCAATTGTGGATACTGCACTTTACCTAACACGGAGAAAACCTGTCTATCTCAGCCTGAAAGACAACACAGACTTCCATAACACAGAGAGGAAAGATGACCAGCATGATGTCCTAGAGGTGACAGTTACCAGCTTGAACAGCAGGAATCTAATTCCCTCCCAGGAGTATGGACGTTGCTAAGATATGCTTGTCATTTTAAGAAATCCATTTTGCTCTCTTCATCCTGGCATCTCTGCAACCAGCAGAAAACCATACTACACACTCTCAGCTGGAAAAGAGTGGTAAAGTCTGAATTCAACAGGCTAAAGAGAAAGGACAGTCCATACCTAATCGCTTATGGGTTAATTGTGAAATGGTATGAGATACTGCATGCTCTTCCAACACCCATAGATTTGTTCACTGTCACTTTTTGATAAACATAACAGACATTCCAAGTGTTTGGAATAATTGTTTACTAGTAACCAGGTTCCCAGCTCAAAGATGCATTATGAAGGGGATTTCAGATTATCTTCTTAACTCACTGGAAAGAGAATTCCCCATTTCAGGGGAAATGGGCTGAAGAGTCATTCAGGGATGTTAATAGGAAGAGGTTAGTGAGGAAAAGACAAGTAACTTTCATAGGTGTAAAAAAAAAAACACTGCCACTGTCAAATCAGCAGTGTGTGAATAGCACTGGTAGGGAGGGGGCTTGTGAGCTACTGGAAGTTTGGTCTGGCCAAGAAGCCTACTGATTGCTAATATTTTAAACTTAAGAAGCTAAGGACAAAAACTAACATCTTGAGACGGGAGGGGAAGAATCAAAGCAGCCATTGACAGGAGGCTAAGTTAAAGTTTTGCAGAGATTGTCTCGTTTATTTTCTCCTTCTCTCCCAGGATGTGGGGTTCTGAATTGGCAGCCTCAAGGAAGACAAATTCCACAGCCCTGCATAGATATTTTTACCACATACATGCATGGTGGTCTGCTGTTGGGACTTTGAGAGGATGTTCTAAGAGTATCACTGTGACTGCTGTACTGGTGTGAATGCTGAAAGGAGCATTCACTGGCTACACTGATAATCCCATTTTCTTTAAAAGGTTAAACAAATCTTTAGATTGAAAGTATGTATTTAGAGAAGTGATAGAGACCCTTCAAGACTACTGTAGTTACCACTGTACAGGTGCACAGACAGGTGTCCTGTTGCCATATTTTGTTGAAATTGCAGTTCCTCATTGCATTTATAATGGCACACTCTGAAATTAACATAGGTTTTCCCTCTCTGAACGTCCCTTACTCTCAGTGCTGATTTTGCTTGCACCTACCAAAATTACACTCCAAACCATGATCACATCAGGAGGTAACCAAACCCTTTGATGAGCCTGGCGCTGTCAAGAGCTGGTTAACCTCAGCAGCATGTTCAAGGTGAGACAAGCACTGTAAAAATTGAGTGAGCTACATGACAGAACACATGTATAAGCCACAAGTGACCCGAGGTAATTTCTGCTGCACAGAAAAAATGCCACAAGTAGGAAGGAGTGGACAATGAAGCCCAGGGAATGCAGAATGACACTGCAGAGCTACCTGACGCGAGGGTTTGAGACTTCAGCAGCAGTCACTCCTTAAAGTGAACTTCTCAGAACACATTTTGAAATGCAGCCCATATCCTGTCTATAACCACAGCTGGACAAGCAATCCTGGCTCTCAAGGACATTTAAGTTTAAAGAAAAAGAAAAAAAGAAAAAGAAAAAAAAAAGATTTTAAAGTGTTTAAGCTAAAATACAAGCCCTGCTTTGTACTTTAAATATATACTGAGTTCTCTAAAAGGCTGGGTTTTGTGCTTGTAGGAAGATTTCCTCACATTTAAAGAGTTTTTAACTAGAAACAGGAAATTTGAGTTCCAAAGGAGACATTTTCTGAAAGCTTTGAACATATGGAAAACAAGGTTATAATGGGACTTCTCTGTTGCTTAATCATAGCCTGTAGTTCTTTGAATACTCCGAATATAGAGATACGTGCACTCAAGATAATAAGACTATTAATCTTTCTGTTAACCGGTTGAACTGATTAACGAAGTAATATATTTCGCAGTACAATATCCATTAATGCAAGCAAGTGGCAGAGCAGGACAGCACTCAGCTCTTGAGGAGAGGAAGTGGAGAAAGTCAGAGGAGGATGTGACTGCCAACAGCAGGAGGTCAGTCTCAGCCAAGAACAGCCCTGGCAGATTGGGATGAGCAAATGCAAGCTTTGTTAAAAAGAGTGGTACTGGTTGCTAATGCAAAAACAAAGCACAGCAGATCCCATCTCTTTCTATGTCTTCCCAGTCCCCTCACCATCATCTCAACCATTAGCCCTCCCTGTTGTTCTTCTGCTTCTTATGAGCCAAAGAACAAAAAATATGTTGGAAGCAGGAGGAGCTGAAGCAGCAGGAAGGTATGTGAAGGTCACGGAGGAGCCTCCACGAGACTCTCCGGTGTGTGGAGGAAAGTAATGTGTGAGTGTCTACAAAGAAGGTGACAGAAAGATCTTACCGCCTATAAAGAGAAGCACTACACATATTTCAGAAGAGTGTGTTTTACACATAGGCTTGTATTCATGCTGGCTGAAAAAAAGGTTGAAGTGCAGGTTGGCAGATGGAGGAAAAAACAAAAGTAGTGTTTTCCCATTATAAAGTTATGTGTTATTCTCTCCTTTATCAGTGCATGCAGGATCTTGTTTTCCTGGTGGATTTATTTTCCCTCCCCAAATCACATCCTCTCATGTTTTCTGTGAAATTTTGTCTGATAAGTTGCCTGGGAAAGCATAGGATTCTTCCTCCCTGATATGCAGCATGCCTACAGCTCTCACGGTTTTGGTTTAGGAATGGGATCTGTGCAAATGTCTTCCATCATTGCTCCCATTTTTAAGGGCCGGCTGTGGCAGCAGCACAGGAAAGAGCTCATGCTCCATCTGCACCAGAAAAGCTGCACCACATCCTAGCTCCTCTCCCTGGCTGAGGTGAGAGGAGTGATGTGAGGGCTGAAGCCTGGCTATACCAGCAGGCCTGGTGTCACACCTCAGCCAGCCACAGCCACAAAAGGAGCAGTGCTACCCAGCCTGGAGCCAAGGCTGGGCCCAACGCAGCCCTGACGGCAGCCACCAGGCCTAGGGATGTCTCTGTTCCCATGGCACAGCCCAGGCTGGAACACAGGGACAGCAACAGTCCCTAGAGGGGCTGTGAGGAAGGCCACGGCCGCTGCTCCTCACCCCACCCCTGCCATGCCATGGCAGGAAGGCAGAAGCAGACACAAAATGGTGGGACGAGGTGGCATCACTGGTCTCCTCTCCTTTCTCCACGGGGGGAGTGTATGCACTGCCTCTTACTTCTCCCTCACCTCCCTCCCCCCCCCCCCCCCCCCCTTTTTTTCTTCTGTTTGTTTTAATTTTATTGTATTTCCTATGCTGCGGGAGAGAACCATGGCCAAAAATAATGCTGCCAAGCTGAGGGATTGGCACTCGCTGCCTGAAGCCTGCAGCAGCATCCGAGGCTTTAAATAGAGCCAGCCCTGGCTGGGAGCTGCTCCTGCAGGACTGGCAGCTGCGGCCCAGCCTGGGGGACACAAGGCAAACGCAGCCCTCCCCCTAGAAATAACTCTGCAGTTACCAGAGGTCTGTCACCGATGGAGCTGGGGTGATTCCACGGCCCCCTGCCAGGAGATTCACACTGTGCTGTGACCTCCCAGCCCTTTCTTTCAGTGGGCAGTGGCACAGTCAGGGTGATGGGTGGCAGCTCCCAGCCCCGTTTGGCAGCCACGCACAACAAAGCTGCCCCCTGCAACTGTGTGAGGTGCAGGAGGGTCCCACAGTCAGCCTTCCTGTAGCCTGCAGTCTGCAGAGCTCTTCAGTGGCTGAACACCTTCCCCTGACTAGTGCTCAGCACACAAGGCAGGCAGAAACTCTTGCAAAGCATCAGTGCCGAGCTGCAGTCTGCTCCTCACTCCAGTTAAATCCTTCCACCTCCTTCGCCTCCCAGCCCTCATTCCCTCACCCCCCAACCGGTTTCTACCTCACAGCAGCCACCAATGATGGTGCTCCAGGGCTTCCACCCTGCTCTCCCGGTGCAGAGAGCCGTGGAGGCTGGCTGAGGGCTCAGCAGGAGGTCACTGCCAGCAGCATCTTTCAGCACTGCATCTTGCGGCCTCTCACGGCTTCCACTTGGCACCCTCACCACAGACCAGCTTGGCTTGTCCGTCTGTGCTTTCAAAGGCTGCAGGCTGGAAGTCACTTTCTCCACTTACTAGCTTCATTTCCTACCCCCAGCTTTGCTTCCTCCCTCCATCTCACAGATCGTGGACCCTCATCGGTGGATCCTTTTCTCTGTTTCGTCCCATTCCCTCGACTCTTGCTGCTGTTATTCTGTGCATTGATACAACTGGGTACTACTCAACAGCGTAGGAAAAAGCAACACCTGCCATCTGATACCAATGGCTTGCTTAGGGTGGACTAGAAAGCAGCGAGCACGAATATATAGTTAGGATACAGGAGACATACATTGGCCATTTCTTCTCTGACAACTGCGTGTCACTTTTGCAGCAGACTGCAGCTCCCTTAGCTTTATCCATAAGGACAGTCTTTTGAGGACAGTGACATAGACCGGGTAGGGGTGCTGCCGCCCCTGAGCTAAAGAGCCAGCAATGTACTGTTCTCTCCTTTGATGGTGTACACACACAACCCACGGTGAGCACAAGGAAATGTTGAGTCTATTAGGATTCACCCACTAGCGGGGCAAAAAGGCCCACAAACAAAACCAAGCATCAGCCCTTCTCCAGTGCCAGCTTAAGGAGCTTTAGGAAAGTTCCTGCTCGCAGTATCCGATCGATAGAGCTGACTGATCGATCGGCTGACACTTGTGAGGGACTAGTGTCAATTTAAGCCCAAAACTGCGACCGCGGAGCCCCCTCCCGCTGCCGCCCGCCCGCCAAACGAGCCCCCAGCCCGGTGCTGTGCCTCGGCCCTGCGCTCCCCGCCCGCGGAGCCGCTCCAGCTTTTGTCTCCGTACGCTGCCTTCTTCCTTTCTCTCTTTCCAAACTTTTGAGCGCTCACTCTGAGCTGTATTTATAGAGCTGGAGCCCACGGCTGTATTTTTCCTTGTGCCTCCTTTGGCTTGGGCTGAAGTCACTGGCAGGGAAAATAAGAAGGAGGCAGGCGGGCGGGCAGACGAGCGAGAGGACAGAAGGGAAAAAGAGCCTGAGTCCCGCAGACGGGACCTGGAGGGAGTCCGGGGTAGGCGGCGGAACGTGCGGGACCCTTTTCCCGCTGACGAGCGAGAGGTAACAGCGGAAGGTCTGGCCCCAACTGGCTCGGCGGGGAGAGGGAAGCTTCTCGGGGCACGGGCAGCTCGGCATGGCCGCCCCGTCCCGCCGAGGGCACTCGGCGGCAGCGAAGCGAGAGAGCCCGGGGTCGCGCCCGGAGCGGATGGGGGCTACGCGGCGCTCGCATGGCCAGGTGACAGCACCGTGCCCCAAGCCGCGACCCGCGCCGCCGCCCGCCCCGGCCGGGACCGCGAGCCGCCGCACCGCCGCTGGCGGCAGCACCGGGGTAGGCGGCGGGCCGGGGCCGGTCGGAAGGGCCGGGGGCGGCGGGGCGGCGCGCGGAGCCAGCCCCGGGGCAGCGCGGCGTTCGGCGGCCGGAGGGGCTGCGCTGAGCTGCGCTGCGCTGCCCTGCGCTGAGAGCGGCACCGCTCGGCGGCTGCGGGCTGCCCCGCCGCTGTGGTGCGCTGAGCGGTCCGAGCTCGCCGCAAACCCCGCGCCCCCCCGCGAGAACAGGGAAGGGATAGCTCCGGGAATGCAGCCGTGGGAAAGAGAAATCCTTCCCTGCCTGCGGATAAGGTGTCTAGGGGACTAAAAGCGGGGTCAGTTTGCTTTCTTCCCCCCTCTTTTTTTTCTTGTTACGGTTTCTTTCCTCTAAAGTACGGGCGCTCGGTTTTTTTCCGCAGTAAGGACGCTCAAGTCTCTAAGATGGCACCAAATCTCTCAGCAAAGCGGGCAGTATAGTTGCGTTGTTAAGCATTTTCCTCGCCGGCGTGCACCACACTGACACTAATGTCAGAAATGAATGTCAAAGTAACTCTGACATCGTTAGACAGCCCGTTCCGCAGGTAAGCAAAAACAAGTGCAACTGCGGAAGGAGGTTTTTTTTGGGGGGGGTGGGGGAGGTGGGACAGAAAATGAGGCGCTCAGGTTTGGCTTCTCGTGCAGAGCGGCGGGAGCCGCCGGACTGCACCTCTCTGCACCGTTCAGCGTATTATGGCCGTGTTCAAACTCATTCCAGTGCGCCCTGAGGAAGGTACAAAATTAGATTAAAGCTCCCAGCAGCGCATCAGGTCCCGCTCTGAGCCTCGGCTCCGCACTCAGGCTTGTTCACGTCGCCGACACTTCAGAACAAAACCCGGCTACACTCAACGTCTCCGGGCAGATTTTTCTGTTTGATTACATTAATAATTTAATTTCTATTTCCTACCGGCCCTTCCACGTGGGCAAATCAAACCCCCTTCCAACATGGGTGGGGGCTGTTATTTATAGCTCGTTCGCTGGAACAAAATGTACCAACACTCCCTCCTTTGAATCTCACTGCGGTTTGACTGCACTTTGATATTTAAGACCGTCGGTTTTCCTTGTCAAACTACCTGCTATAGGAAATTGCTCCCTTCGCTTGGCAAATCACTCTTCACAAAGGTAGACAGGAACATTTGCCTAAGGAAAGAAACGTTTCTAAAACGTTCCAAGGACAGATCCACATTAATAAGCTGGTAAATCTTCTGTAAGAGCTGCCCTTACGGTAACTGTGTGCAGAGTTCTCCGTAGCGCTGCGCCCAGCTACCAGAATAAATCAGAACCGAGTAAAACGCTGCCATGCCTCCTCGTCCCCTTGACAGGGATATTTCTTCACCGCTTGCTGGGCAGATTTTTGGGAACTCCACGTGCACCTCATGATCAATACAAAAATCCGGGTCCGATTTTAATATTGTTTAAATATCCCTGCTGTCCCTTCCCAGCTGCAGTTCTGCCCTGCTGCTGCTGCTTCAGCAAATGCATACTTGTTAAAGTGCTTCTAAATATTTCCCTCGTTGTCTGAGAACTTCAGCTGACACCACTGCCACCGCTGTGCCCTTTGAAAGAAAAAAACACGTTTCTGTATTTTGAGCTAAAAGCTCAACAAGAAGCTCAACGTAGGAGCAGGGAAAAATAAATAAATAAATAAACAAAACGCTAAGAGGGAACAATGCAAAGTAGTTGGGATAGAGAGAGAGAGAGAGAGAGAGAGAGAAAAGCCTCAAACGCTTCTGTCAAATTATGCCTACTAAAGACTGAATTACAGTAATTCAGGCTCTGAAAACCAGCACCCTTGGCATTACAATGACGGACGTGTTTTGGTGTACGCACAGCTACGGTGTGAGGTGCCGAAACGCTAACAGGAGTTTCCAGCTCCATAGATGTAGGTCTGGAAAGCTCCCCTGCCACTTTGCAGGGACATCCGCACACGTTGGCGAAAGCGCTGCGGGGAATAATGCCCAACCACCGCGATCTTCGCGACCGACGGCATCCTCACGTACAGTGCCCTCCGCGGCCACAGATCTGCGGCTAAACAAACCCAAATGAACAAAATAAGTGCAAACCAGGCTTCTTCCTGCAAGGGACTTGAAATGCATGTATGAGGAGCGTATAGAATAAAAGAAAAGAAAAAAAAAAAAGTGTGTTTTCAGCTCCAAATCGCTGCATTAACAGCAAGAGAACAAGATCAGTATACCTGACAGAAGGGGGCAAACTCCTGTTCGGACAGCGATTGTTGTATGACAAGAAGCAACAACTGCTTTGCTATAAAAACAGTGTTTATTACGAAGAAACCGAATGAGCAGCCATCCAAATAAATACCCCCTGCATCCAACAAGTGCGCGGTGTTTGTGATGTTTTGGGTGCCGCTGACCTTTCTGTCCTTTTAACCATTACTGTGTTTTTGCTCGCCGTTATGAACACTGTTTTCCAGTTGTCCCAATTTCAACACTGCTTAACACTCCTAAGCTGCACGGAGAAATAACAGAAAGGGGTATTTTTTTTTTCCCCCTGTATATGCGCGTCAATAAATTCAATACGTATTCTTACTTCATGTTTTCATGTGGTTACACGGAGCCCGTGCAAATAATAGCCTCCAACTCCGCCGTATTTATGGTGCATCCTATTGCTTATCCCCGGTCCTTGGAGAGTGGTAGCACATTCACCCTGACAGGTGGGGAAAAGCCACAAGAGCTTAGCGGTGGCATCGTTCTTCAAGTTGGGAGCTTTCTCTTTGTATCTCTGTGATTTGTGCCTTTTTTTTTACTGTAGCATCCAGACGGACCGGTTTATTTAAAACAAGTGAACTCCTTGGTAACGCACGAGCAGATGATGCCCCGCGCACGTACGGAGCCTCCGCGTACCCCGTGTATGTGCGGACCCGCGGCTGTCCCGCGACTCTGCGCCTCGAAGTGCCGGCACCGAGCGGGGCTGCAAAATACAACCAGCGCTACTGAAAGAACGGCGAGAAAGCAGGGGGCGAGCAGTGGGGCATTCCTCGCAAAAGCGTCCCCAGCCTCGCTCAACAAACAACTCCTCCGCCAAAACACTAAATATGAAGTAGGAAACCCGCAAACAAAACGAGAGGGATACTGCGGGGGCGGCGGGCCGGTGGCCAGGCGCTGTCTGCCCGCAGCCTCCCGCAGCCGCGCGGTCCCTCAGCCCCGGAGCCCCGCAGGCTCTCGCAGCCCCGCCGCGGTCACCGGGCTCTCTGCGTGCCCGCGGATCGGCCCTGCGGGTTCCGCGCTCGCCGGCTCAGATCCGCACCTGTCCCCGTTACCGGGGTCCCGCACCTCCCGGGCACCCTGAGGAGCGCGGGCAGACGCTGCGCTGCAGGCTTCCCCGACCCTTATTGAGGTTCTCGTAGCTTTTACTCATTTGCTTTCAAATGCGGGCGGATTTTAAAACCTTACTGACCGAGCTGGGAGAAGGGCGGCGAGAGGGTGGCAGGGACGCCCCTCCTGCACTCTTAACAACCAGCTGCCGCTTTCCTTTGCCACCCATACCGCCGTCACCCGGCCTCGGTGGGCACTGTTTTCAAGTAGGTCCCAGCTCTCACCTCTTTCGGGAAAAAGAAAAAAAAAAAAAAAAAAAAAGAAAAGAAAGAAAAGGGAAAAAAGAAAAAGAAAAAGAAAAAGAAAAAGAAAAAGAAAAAGAAAAAGAAAAAGAAAAAGAAGAAGAAAAAGAAAGAGAAAAAGAAAAAGAAAAAGAAAAAGAAAAAGAAAAAGAAAAAGAAAAAGAAAAAGAAAAAGAAAAAGAAAAAGAAAAAGAAAAAGAAAAAGAAAGAAAGCCGTCTAATTGGGTCAGAGCCTCCCGCTGCCACCGAGCTGAGGTCGGGACCCCCCCACGGCCTCTGCCGCAGCCCGCGGCGCTCAGAGGTGGGCCCGCGGCTCCCCCGGGCCGCCCTCACGCCCGCCGGGGTCGGCTCTCGTGTGACGGAGCTCCGCTCCGCTCCGCGCCGCTCCGCGCGGCCCCCGCGCGCCCCCTGGCGCCGCCGCCTCCGCTCCCGCCGTGGGACGCCGCTCTCGGCCCACGCGTGGGCGCCGCGGTGTGACGGGGGCGGCCCCCGCCCCGCGCGGCGCCCGGCAGTGACAGTGCGCTCGGCCGCAGCCGGGACGGCCGGCACCCACTCTGTCCTCTGCGGGAGTCCGCCCGCGGGGTGCGTGCCGAGCGAGACGACGTGCCGTGCCGACAGTAATGACAGCCTCGTGTCACTGCAGCTCAAGTTCCCCGCGCTTCCTAAGCGCTACGCAGTGACAGTTAGGGACGCGAATCTGCGTTAAGGCTGCAGAATTCACCTCCTGTCTTAGTTTAGCGGGGTGTGGTGAGTGCTGTTCGTCAGGAGCACTGCGTGGTTATTCTTCCTTAAGCAAAGCAGGAAAAAAAAATATGCTCTGTGCTCTGTGCTGTCACCCTGGCAGATTTACCATCAAGCCTGATTCCTGCAGCGTGCAGCCCTTCTGCAGAGCTGTCCGTGTCTCGCTGCCTAAGCTTTGCTCCATGCCCTCCCAAAAGACACATCGCTACAGCGAGATACTGTTTGCTATATACTTTACATTCCCCCTCCTCACCCCCCCCTAAGATTCGTAACCATCTAACATCAGTTGTTTATGAGCCATCGCATTCCTGTTTATCTCAGCCGTTCAACCTTGTCTTTAAGATGGCAGCTGGGTTTCCAGCATCTTCCTGTTTGAGGAAACAGAGCAGCTAACGCCAGATGCCTTTACCTCTACAAGGTGCAGAGTGTGGAGTTTCCCATCTGCACTTTGCTTTGGGCAGAGGAGGTTGGCAGAGCTGTGCAGCCTACCAGAAGGGAAGGCATTGGCTCCTACAAGCAGTTGGGAAATGGCACACAGTTCTCTGGTTCCTACGAAACAGCAGAAATTCAGAGGGAAGGCTTTCCTTTCAAGTCCTTTGCTTGACTCGTATGTGAACAAAACAGATATCTTCAGGCATAAGGAAACGTAAGGCCTAACAGGGAAGGATGAAGAACCTAAATTTGTTGTCTTGAAGAGAAGACTGAGGGTCAAGCATAGCTGCAATGGTGACAAGCTATCCTGAACATCCCCGGCCATCGGGAATTTTCCCTGTGCCTCTGGGATCAGGAGCACATACAGCACCTTCAAAAGCAACAGGTGGGGGAAAGGTGGGGGAAAGGTGGCTCTTGGCTTGCCTGCTGTTGTAAAAGTGATGTTAGATGTTAGCGACACTTAGCAGAGCTGGAGGCCACCACTCAGCACAGTAGCCCTCCCGGTGCTGCTTGTGGCCAAGGTGTGCCTTGCAATGTCTCTGTTAATATCCTTCCCTTCATGAGCTACGCGTAAATAACAATGCCTGTGCTGATTACTGTCGAACAAATAAGAAGCACTACCCACTGTGAATCGAGGTCTATCCCACAGAGCCCAGCAAGCTTGGCTGCTGAGTAGCCGTCACCTCGTCACAAGGACAAACTCCTGGATCAGCTGCAGCAACACAGAGGGCCATGAGAGGAGGGAGGTTCTGAAAGGGTTACTCAAGGCTTAGTCCCGCGCTCAAGGCTCCACCCAGTCTGGTAATGGGGGATGTTCAGCACATATTTCTGGGCTTAACTCACAGTATCTTAACATTACCCCTGGGATGAAATATACCCTCTTTTATGAGCTCAAGAGTGGTAAAATAAGAACTTTGGTGAAGTATGCAGAGGTCATCCTAATTCATGAAAATGAAACAGGTTCCCTCCAAACATGATTTACTGTGTTTTGTTACCATATTTTTGGACTGCTATTATTTTCTATACTTAATCTTTTATGGGGTTTTTACGGTTTTGTTAAGCTGGGAGTTCATTTATAGGGAACGTTCTTCTCTTGCTCCCTTCCCCGGTCAAGGCCCTAATACGTGAAGTCTAGTTTCATTTTTATTTCTTGCTTTGCGGTTCACCTCGCAGAGAACTTTTAGATTCTGGAGGAAAAGAACCTCTCCTACAGTGGCAGCACGGGAACCAAAGGGAAGGAAAGCAGCAATCGGGGGAACTCCAGGTGAAGCAAATTTAGAGAGAATTGCACGACGCTGCCACGAGGCATTCTGACAGCATATCCTTGCCTGCTGTGGGAGTTCTGCAATTCAGTTCTTTAGGTCCTCTTCACACCCACACCCAAGAACACCGACTGCTGAGTAAACAGACGTGATGGTGTAGACTGCAAGATTATTTATCCTCAAACACTGAATCACATACACTGCCCCACTCTGTGCCCGCAACGGAATAGACTGTAAGGCTACACTTTTTCCTCCAGTGTCCAAATCTACTGCACTTAAACAACAACAACAACAAAATAGATATAAATCCCTCCTTTCTGAAAGGGGGAGATGCAGAATCCACAGGAAACGAGGGTGATGAGCTCCATCATACATTAATAGAAATAAGACTGGCTGTGTCATTGGCTTGTGAGTAAAGCTCAAGACTGAAGAACCACAGCAAGTTCTGTGGTGATCTACATCTGTGTTTGGCAGAAGCTTTCTGACTTGCCCTCAGGGAAAAAAAAAAGTACTGCTGTTGTGAAACAAATCCCTGCATCATTTCTGAAAAGGCGATCAGAATTAGGAGGTAACTGGTCCTTTATTTTGGAGGCAGGCTCTGCTGAACAGCTGATACTGAGCAGAAGGAGATCGTTCAAACATCTGTCTATGTAACAGAGTTGGAAGCCTCGAAGATGATTCCACATTACTGTAGTTACAAAGAAAAATGAGCAGGCTGATTTCAGGGCAAACAATTAAAAATGTTTTAATTCTTCAACGGCACAGGATTTTTCACTAAGAAACAAGCATGTGCTTTCAGGAATATCTTTGTCATTTCGTCCCATCTGTTAGGTACATAAGTATCGAGAGCACTACTCTTTTTTTTCAGTAAGAAGTTACGAAGGTTAGCGTGTCACCCTTCTTTTCATTACGGGAAGGAAGTGAGCACTAAAAATAGATTAAGGATATAATCATGGCGGTTTGCTGTCATTTCACGCAGAACCTCAATTCCAGAAGTTTACCTAAAATGGAAAGTAGGTTCCAATAAGAGCAGCTTTTCCTATTAGCTGCCAAGTGGAATCATAATGTACACTTGGCTTGGAATCTGTAAGATTTCACACCTAATTCTACTGGACTTAAATTTTCGTTTGCCATCAGAATAAAACCTCTAATTGAGAGCAGAAACTGCTTCTTGCATCTTTTATTTGAATCTGACTCACACATTGACAAAAGTCTAAGGAAGGAATTTTCCCTTGCATACATATGATGATTCCTCTTGGATGTTCTGTACCTAAGAATTCCTTGTGATTTACTAATACGAAACAGAGAATGAGAGGAAATTATCTTCATCTGTTTCTCCCACCCATAAAGCTCAAAATAGACAGTGTTAGAGCAATTGCATACTCCTGCACCTTCTTCACCTAACTCCTCTTGCACTGTCCTCAACTAGCAGGCACTGAGGACAGCAGAAATACACGTGGAGAGGAACATCTATGTCTCAGGTATCAGTGAAAAGTCTGTAGTAAATACAGGGGAAAATCATAAGGAAAAAAAAAAAACAAACAATAAAATTAGGAGAGCTACAAAAGTAAAGGAAAAAAAGAGGAAAAGGGCGCCTACTGAAGCTTCTCTCTCCAGACGCTCATGATCAAAGCCCGCTACTGCCATTAGACAATGAATCTGCAGTTGGATACATAAAACTTTGGCAGCATATAGTCTCCGCTGCTTTCAGCAGAGGCTTTAGACATCTGAAACTGGGCACCCTCCCAAAATTTAGATCCAGTTGCACTATACATTCCAGAAAAGACAGCACCAAATCAGAGGCCCTCTTTTACCCATTTTATTTTCAGGCTACAATATACGAAAAGCTATGCTCCAAACCCCTGAATCAGCCTTAAGAGGTGGGCCATATTTGTGTCCTCCGCCTTCATCAAGTGGCCCACACTGCTAATAGTTTATTATTGCCTTAATGCATTGTTGTTTTAGGAGAGATTACTGACGGTAATTGTGTATCCATCCTGGCTAATTCCTTCCAAGATCATTCAATCACCTACAGCCTCCTGTATTTTGTAAACAGGAATCTACAAGGACATGTTATTTTGTAGGTGTAATGCAACGTGTTTCCTGAAACGAGCAGCCCTGAATCCCCTGGTTTGTCTTGCTCTTCAACTCCCAGTGTTCTATGCCTGTTGCGCTGGGACATTCTCCTGTCCTGACTCAAAACCAGGCCTAGCAGCAAGCCAGAGTTTTAGCAGCCTCCATTCTCACTCACACCACCATCAGAGGTTTTTCAAGCAGCTGCACTGGGCTTCCTTGCAGGGAGATGGATTCAAAGGAATTCTGCAGTCACAACCAAAGCACCGAGGGCAGCCTCAGTTAATTAATCCTAATCTATTTACCTCTAACTTTAGATGGTTCTTCCTTCCTCTGATTAAACACCTCTTTAGAGATAACTTAATCTCAGTGAATCTGAAGAATACAGAGGCTGCTCTATATTTACTAGATTTTACAACCCCAGAATACTCCTTTTCTCAATACTCTATCTATCTTCCATTCCATTATCAGAGAAAGAAAAAAAAGTTCAGTAGTAGCTATAGATACACGAGACACATTTGCTGAACTCTTTCACATCCACATAAATGCCCTATGGAATGTGCAGCCTCCACTGAAGTTCTGCAGGAGATATTCTTCCACAAGGAAAAGACAAAGACCAAACGCCACTTAATAGGATACGCATAGAAGTGTGGTAAGATCCAGAGCATGCCTGTGAAATCATCTGTGTATTTATGATAAGAAGCTCACTCCCTCTTGGATAACCTCACCGTTGCTTTTGTTAAACCCCTGGCAGATTAAAAGCCATCTTGCGTTCCAGCGTCTGGGCCTTCTTCCTTTCTCTTTTCTTCTCTCTTCCCCATTCGAGGGCCTCCTCTCTTCACTCAGCTCCCACTCTCCCTCTCCAGTGACATTCTTTCTGTACTTGTCTGCTCAAGAAGACCCAGGCTGTGCCTCTAAAAGCCAGGAATGCCCTGGCCTCTGTGAGTGCTGCACTATGCACCGGAGAATACCGTGCCCTGGTCAGAGGGGCTCGTAAAGATCTGCTGATCTGCATTTTACTTTCACTGTAATTTAAACAAAAGAACTCTGTGAATGTTTCTTGACTGCATGTCATTTTCTTGTTGCTGAGAAGTTGAAGACTGAAATATCAGGGCACATCCAAAGACACTGAATCACACACACGGACACGCACATACACACACACAGATCCGTATGTTACACAAAGGTCTATGTTTAATTTTTAAAGTAACTAGAAGTTGTAGAAAGTATTTTGCCTGGACAGATGTAAGAGGCAGATGTAAGAAATTCAGTATGTTTACTTCAAGCTGTGATACCTTTTCTAATGAAACACATGCGTAGCCTTGCTTTGACTAGCATGTCTATAGAGTTCCAAGCAGCAAGCTCTTCCTTTCCTAGATCCTTCCCCTCTTCTGCCAAGGTGATACGTCGCACAGGTATCATCAGTGTGTATCCATAGGCAGAGAATCCATTCCAGGATGTGGCCACTTGTCCATCCTGGGTGAGTGGAAACCTAATGCCTCACCTTATTCCTGAGTTTGCACCTTGAGGCATGTGTCTGCCAAAGGACAGCATCTAAAGTGAGGTGACATCGCAGTTTTGCTGCGATCTGACTAACCATGCACAGTTGCATCCCTTAATGGATTGTTCCTGCTTCCACCCAGTCAGCGCCAGGATTCTCACTAATTTCAGCATTAAATGAGGACATCCACTGAGTGCCTACCAGAGGAAACAGGTGTGATAAAATTCGCAGAATTGCAAGCGCATCAGCCCACAGTGAAAATCTTGATGCTGACAAGTTCTGATGCGAATCCCCAAACTGTGCAGTTCAGGAAAAGCGTTATCAATAAGCCTTCAAGAAGTTAACCTGCTACTTTTCTCCAGCTATGATTTTGTATACGGAAAGCTTAACCCTCCGTACATTGACATTTTTCCAAATCGCCAGATGAATCATCCGAGCACAGCTGGCTTTTGGTCAAAAATTATCACGGGCAGCTGGAATTTAGAAGAAAATAAGGTAATTGCTTTATTAATTCATATAGATCATTAAACAATTTAGTTGATTTACAGTTTCTAATTATATGCTGCTATTATGTTGTTTTTCTGTATCTCCAAGTCTCATGAGTAAAATCAGTGTTGGAACAAGTCCGTAAAGTTCACGAAAGTTTGTCAAGTTTCAACTAAATATTGCCATCTACTGTTAGAATAATAATTAAGAAAAAGTAGGTGAAATTAGCTCTGTAGCTGTGAAAGAACGTGGTGGATATTCGTGTATTACTGTACTGATGCACAAGGGGTTTTTCTTTGAATGCACAGGCAATAATATGTCCGTAAATCCTCCTGTATGTCAGAGAGAGAATAGAGCTCATTGTTTACAGGATCTCATTATGATTAGTTTTCAGCTTCTAAATATGTTGTAATAGTTTCCAGATTCAGCATTTACGGCATTTACTATATGAGAGAAAACAGGCTACATGGAAAAGTGTGTTCTAAATGTTCCTCATCTATGTGTACTCTTCTTCTTTTCTTTCTTTCTTTCTTTCTTTCTTTCTTTCTTTCTTTCTTTCTTTCTTTCTTTCTTTCTTTCTTTCTTTCTTTCTTTCTTTCTTTCTTTTTTTAATTGAGCACATACAAAAATGATAGTAATGTGTATAACAGGCTCCTAAATATTTAATTTTCCAGTATCAAAATCAAAACACATCTTCTCCCCTTCTATTGCATAAGAAGTGGCTGTATAGCAAGACTGGGCTCGAACATCTGGTTAAGGACGTAAAAATGTATCAGTTACAGACTGCTTTTGTTTTGAGCAGACAATAGGAAGACCACTGTCAGTCTTTTACTTCTGCAAAAACAGAATTTGAAAGGGGTTAAAAATCTAAAAACGGAGACTATCCCTGAAGCTCTGAGAACAAAGGGAGTGAGCAGGAGATGGATTTGAAGCAATTATGGGATTTCTGGATTCCTGCTGTGTATGCCTTAGCTACAATACTACACATATTTCTCCACATCTCGTGTCTGCTCTTTGGAAGGGCCTCATTCAATTATCTATGTCACATCTTGATGGAAAATCATAGTAAAACATATTTACCTAACAAGATTTAATATATTTCCAACAAAACTTCTCACAGCTTTCAAAAATCCTCTACCCGTAAGTTGTTTTGTGACATTCTCAAACAAACATCCCCAACTGCTCGTCATATGAACCGTGGCAGGTTTAGAGGCTGTCTGTGTTAGCTAGAAAACAAGAAATCTGAACACCTTTTTGCTTTGTGCTTTTTTTTTTTTTTTTTTTTAATTATAATTATTTTTAAGGGGAAAAAAAAAGTGGAGGAAAAGAAAGATGCACAGTATCATTCAGTGCCACCTACAGCTGGAACTGTGAATTGTAGCTGATTCTCCGGTACACCTTTAGGGACTTAGTGCTGGCTGGTGGTAGCATTATTGTAGAATGGCTCCTGCTCAGTTGCGTAACATGGAAGAAGAAATAGAGGAAACATTATTCATGCATATGTTTTCAGAGCTTTTTTGAATTCTGTCAAATTAGGTTTCTTCCAGGTACAAGAATACGAACCTTTATTATTTAAGTTCTGACTCAGAAGACAAGTTCATTAAATGTGAGGGGAAGAGTAGGATGGATTGAGATACAGTGAGAAGTAGTGATGTACTCCAGACTATCTACTGACTGGTTTGTTTTACTTTATTCCTTATCAGCATGAAAAAGAACAGGTCAGCCAAAAACAGTAAGCAAATAAGGCATATCTCTTTGTTAGGTGTAACAGAATACAGGCCCAAACCTTAAGAACTTTTTGAGGTATGAAGGATGGAGATAGGGAGATCCAAACATAGTGGGAGTGAAAATTTACAAAGGATGTGAGATAGGAGCTTCTATGGAAAAGGTACTGACCTCCTCACCTTGTCTTTTTACTGCCTATGTCTGTCTTCAGTCTCCTAGGTCCCCAAGCCTGGCATCAAAGCCTGGGGGGATGGGAGGATGAGCTAAGGAGTACTCAAACAAATTGATATTACATAAGAGTATGTCTGTGGGAGTTGTGGGAGCTGGCTGATGTCACTGTGAGGCCATCCTACAATCTTCAAAGGTCACAGTGCTTGAGAGGTTCCTGATGGCTTGAAAACAGCAAGTGTTGTACATCTGTGTTCAAAAAATGCAAGAAGGATGATCTAGGAGACTTCAGGCTGGTGAGCCTTGCCTCTGTCCTTGGTAAGACTACGAAGTGAATCCTTCTGGAAGACATGTCCAAATGACTGGAGGAGAATACAGATGTAAGAAAGAAAAAAATATTCCTGGCCTGGAATTCTTTCCTGGGGTCAACTGGATTGCCTCCTGTGGCAGCTGATACAGTCAAGAGGGTGCTGTTTATCTCAGCTTAGAGAGGTCTTCAGAACAATCCTCTCTAGTGTACCTACAGCCATACTGGTGAGATATAGACAGATGAACTGCTATAAAGTAGGCAGAAAAGTGTCAGGCTTATAACATTGTGATAAGCAGTATGACTGACTGGTTGTTGGATGCTTATGATGTTCTGTAGGGATCTGTTTGGGACTAGAAGTATTCGACTTGTGGTCTTGTACTGAAGAAGACAAACTGCATTCCTCTTGATTCAACAAAAGCGTGGACAGGAGGTGCAGAGAAATGGATTTTCTTCTCTGTTCAACAATTTTGAGACTCTATCTAGAATGCTGTGTCCAGTGTTCTACATGCCAGTACTAAAAACATAGAAATTATGAAGAAAGTCAAGTGAAGGGCTGTGTATGGTGCCAAATTACATGACATTAAAGGTGAGGCCAAGAGAAATATGTTTGTTCAAGCTTAAGAATAGAAGGCCCAGGAGGGGATATCACTACTGCCTTCAGTACTGAAGGAACAACTGAAGGAAAAGAGAAGACAGGATCTTCTCGGAGGTGTGTACTGACAGGGTGAGAAAGAACAGACGTAGGTCACAACAAAAGAAATTTGATATAAGGGTTATTTTTATTTTTACATGAGGATGATCACAAACAAGTTGGCATGGCAATGTGTGTAATGTTCATTCCTGGAGATTTTCAAAGCACTATTGGACAAGACCTCAAAGAACTTGTACCAAGATAACCCTGCTTTGAATGGAGGCTTGGACCAGATGTCCTTTAGAGATTTCTCCCAATAGGAATAATTTTATGTTTTGATGAAAAGAAAGTGATAGTGATTCAAATGCAACATTTACTGATCTACAGTTGATCAAGAGGTTGAACAACTTATTCTGAACTTCATCTCCAAACAAGTGGATGAGCAGAAGGTGATCAGGAATAGTCAACATGGATACACCAAGGGAAAATTACACTTGAACAACCTGGTAGCCTTCTATAATGTCATCACCATCTGGGTAGATGAGGGGAGAGCAGTTGATGTTGGTTACCCTGACTTCAGCAAGGCTTTTGACACTGTCTCCTGTAAATCCTCCTAGGTAAGGTTAGAAAGTGTAGGATAGATAAGTGGACAGTGAAGAGGATTGAGAACTGGCTGACTGGCAGAGCTCAGAAGGTTTTGATCGGCACCTCAGAGTCTAGTAGGAAACTTGTAACAAGTGGTGTTCCCCAGGGGTTGCTGCTGAGTTTGGCCTTGTTCAGCACCTTCATCGGTGACATAGATGAAGGGACAGAGTCCATCCTCAGCAAGTCTACTGATGATACAAAGCTGGGAGGAGTGGCTTATACACCAGAAGGGAGTTCTGCTATTCAGCAAGATCTGGTCAGTCTGGAGAGTTGGGTGGAGGGGAACCTTATGAGGCTCAACAAGGGCAAGTGTTGAGTACTGCACCTGGAAAGGAACTGTATGCATCGGTGTACGTTAGGGACTGGCCTAGGGGCTGGAAATGAGCTCCGTGGTGCAGAACCTAGGTGTTCTGCTGGACAACAGGTTGGCCATGAGCCAGCAATGTGCCCTTGCAGCCAAGAAGGCCAGTGGTATACTGGAGTGCATTAAAGAGTGTGGCCAGCAGGTTGCCTCTCTACTCTGCCCTGATGAGGCCACATTTGGAGTACTGTGGCTAGTTTTGTACTCCTCAGTTCAAGACAGGAAACTTCTAGAGAGTCTCCATTGGTGAGCCACAAAGATGATGTGAGGCCCGGGGCATTTCCCATGAGAGAAAAGGCTAAGAAACCTGTGACTGTTCAGCCTGAAGAAGAGAAGACAGAGAGGTTCTTATCACTGCTTTTAAATATCCAAAGGGAAGGAGCTAAGTAGATGAGGCTATGCTCTTTTCAGTGGTGACCAGCATCATGACAAGGGGCAGTGGGCACAAACTGGAAAACAGCAAGTTCCATACAAACATGAGAAAAAACTTTTTCACTCTGAGGGTGACAGAGCACTGGAGCAGACTGCCCAGAGGTTGTAGAGCTTCCTTCTCTGGAGGCTTTCAAAACCCACCTGGACACTTTCTGGTGCAAGCTACTGTAGGAAACTTATTTTAGCAGGGCAGTTGGACTAGATGATCTTCAAAGGTCCAACCATTATGATTCTGTTTCCATGATTCTGTAAAGACAAAGATGAGTTTCTTTGGCTTAGAATCATAGAATCATAGAATCATAGAATCACAACGGTTGGAAAAGACCCACAGGATCATCCCATCCAACCATTCACCACCCATCACCAATGGTTCTCCCTAAACCATGTCCCTCAACACAAAATCCAAACATTCCTTTAACACCTCCAGGGTCGGTGACTCCACCACCTCTCTGGGCAGCCCATTCCAGTGCCTGACCACCCTTTCAGAGAAGTAGTATTTCCTAACGTCCAGCCTGAATCTTCGCTGGCACAGCTTGAAGCCATTCCCTCTAGTCCTATTGCTAGTTATATGGGAGAAGAGGCCAAGCCCCAGCTCACTACGGCCTCCCTTCAGGTTATTACAGAGCAATAACATCTCCCCTGAGCCTCCTCTTCTCTAGACTGAACAATCCCAGCTCCTTCAGCCGCTCCTCGTAAGGCCTGTGCTCCAGATCCCTCACCAGCTTGGTTGCCCTTCTCTGGACATGCTCCATGGCCTCAATGTCTTTCTTACAGTGAGAGATCCAACACTGTACACAGTACTCGAGGTGCGGCCTCACCACTGCTGAGTACAGGGGGACAATTACTTCCCTGCTCCTGCTGGCCACACTATTTCTGATACAAGCCAGGATGCCATTGGCCTTCTGGGCCACCTGGGCACACTGCTGGCTCATGTTCAGTCGTGCATCAACCAATACCCCCAGGTCCATTTCCTCTACTCAGTCTTTCAGCCATTCTGCCCCAAGCCCGTAGCATTGCTTGGGGTTGTTGTGGCCAAAGTTCAGGATCCGGCATTTGGTCTTGTTGAACCTCACCCCACTGGCTTTAGCCCAGCTATCCAGCCTATCCAGATCCCTCTGTAGGGCCTCGCTATCCTCTGGAAGACACCAGAAAGTAAAAAAAAGAAAAACAAACAAACAAACAAACAAAAAAACTGCAATATCAGACATGGAAATAGTTTATTAGGACTTCCCCCATTTTACACTGTCACTGAAAAAATTTCCTGAAAAAGAAAAAAAAATCACTGTGGAAATATCTGGCTTCATCATGTCTATAGTGTTGCTGTTCTAAATATCTGCTGCATTAAAACGTATACTCTATTCATAGAGGATCTTCACTCTTCCCCTTCATAAACAAATACAGTTATGTCCCCTGAAGAGGAGCAGATATATGGCATGAAGAAGAAAGCAGTGGCCAGTCCAGTCTCATCCCTGCCAACAGACAAGAAGTTAGCTGTAAGGGTATGTGCAAAAGGCAAAGCTCTTATTTCTTCAGTGGAATATATGAGGCAAACCCTAATCTGATGGTGATATTGAGCAATGAGAGTAGATGCTCAAGACAAAAGAAAACTGAAGGCAAGTGAATAGCAGCAGTATGGAATATGATAGGACAGGAGGAGTTACAATAGTGCTTGCAATGGCCTGAAATTTTGCTGTCAGTTGCAATAGATTGGTTGAACCAACGACAGAAATGATGTTTGGTGTCAGGGGAAAAAAAAACCAAAATCAACAAACCAAACAAAAACAACAACAAAAAACAGCAAAATATTAGGTCATTCCAAATCAGTGGAAGTAACATAATTCTGCTACTTTCCAATAGTGTCTATTCCAAGTTTTCTGACAATTTGAATGACTATGCTGAAACCTGTGCAGGTAACAAAATCACTGTTACAACAAGCTATAGAAGGAGCATATCTTGATACACAAGAGGGCTATGAAGAAGGGCATTGGCAAGCTGGGAAGTGGGCTGATGGGAATTTACTGAGGTTCAACCAGAGAAATGCAAAGCCCTTCACATGGAACAATCTCATGCAATAGCACATGCTGGAAGCCAACTGACTAGAAAGCAAACTGTCAAAAAAAGCAACAGATCCTTGTGGATATCAAGCAGAAAGTGAGCCAGAAGCATAACCTTTGTGACAAGGATGGTTAGTGGTATCCTGGGACATTTTAAATGTTGCCAGCTGGTCAAGGTAGGTGGTCCTCCTCCTCTCTTCTTGACACTAGTGGGGCCACAGCTGGAATTTTGGGTCCAGTTCTGGGTCTCCCAGTACAGGACAGACACGGAGATACCATACAGAGTCCTACAAAGGTTGAGAGTGATGATGTGAAACAATACCTCGAGTAATGTGTTCAGTTTTAGGCCCATCACTACAAGGAGGATACTGAGTTGCTTAAGCATATGCAAAGAAGAGCAACAAAGCTAGCAAAGGACAAGAAAACAAGAGCTGGTTGGAACTGAAGGAGGAGCTGTTTAGTTTGGAGTAGAGAATCCTCCTGTAGCAATGTAACAGAGTAATGAGAGCGTGTATGAAAGACAATCACACTCATTTTCTACTTCTTAAGTCTTCAGGTCAAAGTTTAAGTCACATGAGTAAAAACCTCACTAGTCTGGGTACATAGCAGTCAGATATCAGTCTGGTACAAGAGGCAGGGAAAAGGGAGTGAGCATACAGTGGGGTTTATGAAAACCAGTTCCTAGAGGATCTTAAATTAGAATTGCAAAATAATACAATTTAATGTGGAACATGCTTTCTCTCTGTTTTGGAGACAAGATGATCTGTCCAAGAGAGCTTTCTAGGCTTAATTAGTTACAGTCTCTGGTAAGTACAGAATGTTACAAGCATCTATAAAACTTTGCAGCTTGGAATAGGAACATGTCACATGTCTCAGATGCTCTTTGGTCTGTTCACAGCAGCTAGCATACAGAGTCTAAGGACAGGGAAGATCAAAAGGCCAGCCAGAGTTTAAGAAATGTGAATTTTCTCATAGTGGATTTTCGTTTCATAGCAAGCCTCAAAAAATGAGGGCTTTATTGCAGACTTTATGAAATATAATGTTGCTGCATGTCATTATTTAATTCTGTTTTTCATGGCACTCGGTGTTTTTCCTTAAGCTACTACTGCAGAGTACAGGTTATATAATTAGCATAATTATAGTTGTATTACAATCATATAATCGTAATTAATAAATATTATAATTGTATAATTATATAGTATCTGTTTTCATTAAGAAAAGAACACACCCAAAGGTAGGTATCGCTTTGTTCTCACTTTCTGTGCAGCCACCCCAAAAAGGCGCTTTCTTGATGACTTAATGGTTTCACATCAAATTGTATGATATTTAAACTGCTTTTGTGCTTTTTTAAAGACAAGTCTGAGCAATTTTTCTACCGCAATGGGAAAAACAGATATGAGTTGCAAGAGTTATAACATTATTTCTTTTACTATTCAAAATCTTAGTTTCTTGTTACATAAAAGGATGGCTTTTTCATGACTAGAGAAAAATCAGTAGTCTCAGGAAAGGTATCTTTGCCTCTCTGAAGCCAGTAATCTCCATCAACGGCTTAACACTCCTTGTAGATAAAGCTTTAACACCTTGTCCTTTTAACAAACAATATAGGCAAGAAAATCCAGTTCCCTAAAATGAATGGCAAAAACCAATCTGATCACCTGGGCTGAACCATACTCCTCCTGAAGATCTAGCAGAGGGGCTTTATTTTATCCAGTAAAGTTCTCAGTTGAATATTACTAGAATTATTTCAAATTTGAGGGGATAAACATTACCTAACCTAATGCAGAGAGTAAAAATTATACTTAAAAAGTCATTAACTATTAGCATTAATGATTTTCATGTATGTAAGGATGCTCATGTAATCTGGTAATTTAATAAATAAATAAATAAATAAAGCCAGTGCTCTGTTTTTGATGTAATAATTATGTCATTGTGCTATACCAGGTATTGCATTAAAAGGTGAAGTTCAAAGCCAGGATCAATTCTGTCATCTGAGTCCTAGTGCAAATGTATATCATGACAAACATGTCAGTTACTACTTTCTGCTTCAATGTAATGTTGCAGAGAACAATGACATCTCAGAAATAAAGCTACAAAACTACATTGGTTAATAGTTGTAAAGGGTTTAAGTACTTCAAAACAGCTATTATTGTTGACACCACTTTTAGACATTTAAGCTACAAATAGGACAATTTTATACTTAGTAGTGTTATGATTACCCTTTCGTGTATTTCACTCATTTTCAAAACATTTTTCTTTCAGCTACGATATATATATATATATATTTGGTCTAGATTTTACAGATATAGGAAATATAGAATTATATTTAAAATCTGTCTGAAGTTTGAGAGAGATCAGAAAGCAGAAGTCAGATTTTTGGACTCTCAGTGCTTTGTCCCGCTCACAAACCATCAAAGCAATGAATAGACTGCCGGCTGAGTACACTGAAAGTGAACCACAGAATGAGGGAAGACGAGTTCTCGTTTGATAAACATTTCAAATCACTGTTCATTGTACAAGAAGAGATTAATTTCCTTCTTTTCTTCAACTTTTTCAGGACAGTGGTATTCATTTAAGACAGCTCATGCAACAATTTCTTTGATCATTACTTGGTTGCATAAATATTAGGATGTTATACCTGTAAATGTTACTACTGCATTGTAAAAAGAAGTCTTATACATTACTAATTCCTAGGAATATGTCTGGTCTGGAAATTACATTGATATATCACTTAAATAATTTAATAGGTATCTAGATGCCATTGGCCACGTACTATCTCTTCTGAGAAATAAAGATTTACCAACATTAACAAATTAAGTTTCACAGTGCCTTTCAGAGACATTTTACCGATGGAAAACTTGATTACACATAGATTGAATGACGTGCCTGTAGAGGTCAGTCAGGGTAAGCCTATGGCCAATTCTCTCCTTCCTTTTGACATTACAGACAAGTGATGCGTCAGCCATGATCTTCTGGCAAAACAGATCTATGTTGGTATCAGTTGTTTTTCCACATCGCCATCCTCCAAAAGCAGAACTTTTAATATCTCATTCACAATAACAGTCTTTTGCACCATGAAAGATGCTTAGGGAACAAGTGTCATTCTGAGAGCCCCCTTAGAGAATGATCACATGGATGATTATGCTGATAGATGTGATCTGGTTATTACTTCTGGAGAATGGAGCAGAGATTAACAGGTAAGAGGTGGCAGTGGTAAACCTAGTTCAGCTACAAACAGACTAGCACGTTAATCTGCCATCACTCCACAGTTCTAAACCTTTAAAAGCCTCTTGCCTCGTCACATGTTAAATATAATTCCAATAGAATTTTTTTCTCATGAAAGAAGGAAAATAATTTTAGGAAAATGCTGAGGAAAGATTTGGTGAACCATTTATGCTTGCAGAGAAAACAGCATCACTGATTTTTTCTGTCCCAGTATAAATGGTTGTAACCCCCAGAAAAAGTACATATTGAGGGTGGATCCGCAGTGAGACAGTCCTGATCATATAAATGGACAATCTGAATTGTTTCATTTGAATACTCAAAATGCAGACATAAGTGGTGAAATGAGCCAGTGTGGCTTCAATAAGTGCAAATCCTGCTTGATCTGCATAGTGGCCTTCTATTATGGCATAACTGCATCAATGGAGAAGGGAAGAGCCACTAATGCCATCTATCTGGACTTCAGTAAGGCCTTTGACATGGTACCACATAACAGCCTTCTCTTCAAATTGGAAAGATATGGATGTGACGGGTGGTCTGTTCAATGGATGAAGAACTGGCTTCAGGGTTGAATCCAGAGAATGGGAGTCAATGTCTCAATGTTTGAATAGAGATCAGTGATGAACGGTGTTTCCACAGGGGTCAGTGCTGGGACCTATACTCTAATATCTTAATCAGTGACACAGGGGGTCAAGTGTACCCTCGGCAAGTTTGCAGATGACACCGATATCTGGTGATCGACACTTGAAGTATATCAGATAGTGCTCATCAGCTTAGGGACAAACAGACTAACCTCATGAGCCGATGGGGCTGGAAAGTTTCTAAAAATTATATCAAGTATGGATGCAATCTAGAGGGACCTGACAGGCTTGAGGAGTGGGCCCAGGAGAAGCTCATGAGGCTCTACAAAGCCAAGAGCAAGGTCTTGCACCTGGGTCATGGCAACCTCCACAATCTGTACAAGCTGTGGAATGAAAGGACTGAGCACAGCCCTGCCAAAAAGGACCTGGGGGTACTGGTGGATGGGAAGCTGGACATGAGCAAGCAATGTGCCCTCACAGCCCAGAAAGCCAACCGTATCCTGGGCTGCACCAAAAGATGTGTGGCCAGAAGGTCGAGGGAGGTGATCACATCCCTCTGCTCTGCACTGGTGAGAACTCACCTGAAGGACTGTGTCCAGATGTGGAGTCCTCAGTACAGGAGAGATGTGGACCTGTTGGAGCAGCACTTCCAGAGGAGGGCCACAAAAATGATCAAAGGGATGGAACACCTCTCCTATAAGGATAGACTGAGAGAGCTGGGGCTGTTCAGCCTGGAGAGGAGAAGGCCCTAAGGAGACCTTATAACAGCCTTTCAGTATCTAAAGAGGAGCTACAGGAAAGAAGGGGACAGACTCTTTAGCAGGGTCTGTGGTGATAGGAGAAGGGGAAATGGATTCAAGTTTAAAGAGGGAAGATTTATATTGGATGTAAGGAAGAAGTTGTTTATGATAAGAGTGGCGAGGCAATTGAGCAAGTTTTCCAGAGATGTGGTGAATGCCCCATCCTTGGAGACTTGCAAGGCCAGGCTGGACCAGCATCTGAGCAGCCTGATCTGGCTGTACATGCCCCTGTTCATTGCAGGGGAGTTTAACTAGACGACCTTTATAGGTCCCTTCCAACTGTAAGGATTCCATGATTCTATAAACCACTATGAAAGTCTGTACTGGGCTGCATGCATGGCCAAAAAGTGGCACCTCAAGACCTTAACAGCAGCAAATGAATGCATTAGTGTGACAATCTTAAATTTAAACATCAGTCCCACATTGTTTTATACCCAGAGACAGAGTACAAAGTCTGGCTGGACTAATGTGAATTTGCAAGAACAATTCAAATTTTCTAGAGCACTCTTCTTTTTACTTCAGTTATGGAGATTTGAGTTGCCTACTGATGACTGGAACCATTAATTACCCTGCACCCTACTTTAATTTCTTGCCCCACCTTCCCCAGAAGCAGTGGAAGCCTCCTTGTGCTATCCCAGCCCCATTCATTTTTCAAGTACACTTCTGTCCCATGCATAACTACCACAGAAAAACTTAAGCCTTTCTTAGAATTGAACTCAATACTGTCTGTATTTATCTGAGCTTTAAACCAAGGCCAATCTGTGCCAATTTTTATTTATTGTCTAACCTTTTGCTGGACTGTGGCCCATTTGTTGGTGCATGTCTAAGTCAGATCTAATTTTTTTCTTGGAGATGCTGATGGACTGTTTGGGCATGTTGCATGCTCAGAATCGTTAAATGGCTACAACATAGATTTTACAGAGCGAGTCAACCTTAGGAATCAGAATTTGTTAATAAATATCCATAATTCTGTTCTGAGGTTTAGATTACAAAATCTTCCAACTCCCAGCCTGATTTTTAACCTCCCTGTGTTTTGTTATTTCATGCATATCAGCCAACAAATCGGGCTTTTTAAGAGTAGGTATTCATTAAAGATGTTTATTCAGTGTTAGGAAAATCTCTTTTGGATGAATTGAATGCAGAACAAGGGTCACTGATTAAATTTCTCAAAAAAGTCAGAAGTCTGACATTACCGTGCCTGTTCTTTATGAACTCCTGCCAAGTAAATCTTAATTACCATGCAAATCTGAGTCAGATAATGCTTATACCCCACAGTTATTCAGTATATAAAAAAAATCATAAATATGGGATCCTATCCACATTCAGCCGCACGTAGCATATTAAACATGATAATCAAGGTACTTTTTAACAATAATATGTGTATGGATTTTGAGTGGTGGCTTTCTTGCATTCAGTAGATGCATTAAGGGATCTTATCACTGACTGTAATAGCTTTCTAACTTTAGGACTGAAAAGACTGGGAAGTTATTACACTTACAGAGTTTAAAGGGCCTCTACTAATGGTGGCTCTAATTTTATCATCCACATTCCGCTTGAGCAGCATTTTAACTCAAAATAGGAAACCCGCTAAGGAATCAGTGTAAGGAACCTGACCCAAACCCTGTATTTTAATGCCAATTAATTTACATCAAAACTACTTTCAAAATACACTTTTTTTGTTACCAAGAATAAAAAGTGCACCTAGGTAGGGCTCACAGTATCTGTTGTTGCGCTTACAGAGTGCAGCCACTGTAAGGGTCACCACTGAACGGACTAAAGCCACCCCCAGGGAAATGCTGATGTACTGAGATGGCTCTCTCGCACACACACAGAACACAAAATGACAGTACAAGCAAGGAAATAAATTCAAGCTATCTTGGGCTCACTGGTACATTGTGTTTATGTCATTAATAGTATTCTACTAGCCTAATGCTTAAACTTGTGCAAGTATTGTCAGCAGTATACACAGTGAACTTGTGTTGTACTTTTATACATCACCCACTATGATAGTGAGGATGTTTTCAAACAAAGCACTTTAAAATCTGTATAAAATGTTAAATATGGAGAAGGGGCTTTAAAGACTTTTTGATACTCAAACAGAAAGAATTGTCTTGTGTAGATGATGCACCTGGACTTGAAACAAAGGGCATTCTGTGCAACTGCAGCTCTAATGGTATCAAGGTTATCCATCTGAAAAAAAATACTGGTAACAAGAGTGACAATATCCTTAAAAATCCTCAGAAAATGAACCTGAAAGCACCTTTAAAGAAAGTGAAGTACTCTTCCAGTCTTAGCAAAATTATGCAGAGATTTAAGAAATTTCTACTTTAAAAGAACACAGTCCACATAACTGGGCAGTTTATGGACAATCTTTTATTCGGCTCCTGTGAGTTGTGTTATGACATGAATGTACAATGGAAACTGGGCCCAACAGGAACCACCTCAGAAGACTCAGGGAGGAGAGGAATCCTCATGCAGACAAAGAGGAATTTGAATGAAAGTAGTGTATTGCTAGAAGGATCGTGTTATGCAGTTAATGACTATCCATGCAGTAGAGGAAGTGGCATAAGTTGCCATTAGGATGAAAATTTCAGGAAAGGATGTCTTTGGAACTGAAGGAACAGAGGAGTTTGGGATGCACATTAAAGACAATGCTGACAAGACCAAGATGAACATAATAAGATGTTTGGCTACAAAAGTTTGACTGAAAGGTCATCTTATTCCACATTATATAATTGTTGGAATAATGAGTAAGAAAGATGTGCTTATTTCCAGCAACATGGCTTAAAACTTAATAAAAAACAAAATACTGATGTCACGTGTTGCATGTTTTATGAAAATTTTAAAAGTGGAATTATTTTTTAATTTTGATTGGTGATACTTAATTTAAAAAAAAATGTTTTTGAGAACTTTTTCCTAATTTGAAGTCTGCTTAAATATCACCCATAATATAATTCAGTTTATATTAGTAATAGGAACGACCTGATGAGTATTCCTTCTTTACAGCTGCACTCCAATTTTTTTTTCAGACTTCTTCATGCAGTCACTGTACTATTACTATTTCAGAAATGAAACAGACAACATGAAAATAGAAAAAGAAAGAGAGAAAGAGAGAAAGAGAGAAAGAGAGAAAAGAGAGAAAGAAAGAAAGAAAGAAAGAAAGAAAGAAAGAAAGAAAGAAAGAAAGAAAGAAAGAAAGAAAGAAAGAGAAAGAAAGAAAGAAAGAGAAAGAAAGAAAGAAAGAAAGAAAGAAAGAAAGAAAGAAAGAAAGAAAGAAAGAAAGAAAGAAAGAAAGAAAGAGAAAGAAAGAAAGAAAGAAGAAAGAAAGAAAGAAAGAAAGAAAGAAAGAAAGAAAGAAAGAAAGAAAGAAAGAAAGAAAGAAAGAAAGAAAGAAAGAAAGAGAGAAAGAAAGAAAGAAAGAGAGAAGGAAGGAAGGAAGGAAGGAAGGAAGGAAGGAAGGAAGGAAGGAAGGAAGGAAGGAAGGAAGGAAGGAAGGAAGGAAGGAAGGAAGGAAGGAAGGAAGGAAGGAAGGAAGGAATCTGCTGAATCAAATCTTCTGAGTTATTTTTGCTCACTTACTGAACGTGATTTGCAGTTAACTTTTCCTAGGAATGAAAGAAGGAAGAAGGACAAGAACTGCAGTATGAGCTTCTAGTTATTGTGTTAGAAGATATCCATGCAAAGATATCTTAAGGTACAAGTAATTTCCATAATGCCTCCTGTAACTACTACCATATCTACTGCCTAGATTACATTGTCTCATTACAATAATGTTATGGGAAAATTATATCTGGTTTAAAATTACAGCCCTCTTTTCCTAGAGTATCTGGGTTCCTATGATAATTTCATAGAGGTTGTATTGGAGTACTATATCTCCTCCTTTTACAGATGAGCCTAAGATTTTCAAAAAGTCAGCCTCAAACTGAATGCTTCCTCAGATATCCCATTCATAGAAACTAGTCTCAAAAGATCAACATTTTCTAATAAGCATGCTCTTACGTGTGTAGCATTGCTGTGGGCCCATGAAAACCTTATGAGGTTCAGCAAGGCCAAGTGCAGGGTGCTGCACTTGGGTCAGGGCAATCCCAGGTATTTATACAAACTGGGGGAAGATCTCCTTGTGAGCAGCCCTGTGGAGAAGGAGTTGGGGGTCCTGATAGATGAGAAGCTGGACATGAGCCAGCAGTGTGCGCTTGTAGCCCAGAAGGCCAGCTGTGTTCCAGGCTGCATTAAAAAAGGGCTGGTCAGCAGGGAGACGGAGGTGATTGTCCCTCTTGGAGAGGGTCTGGAGGAGGGTCACTAAAATGATCAGAGGGCTGGAGCACCTCTCCTCTGAGGAAAGGTTGAGGGAACTGGGCTTGTTTATCTTGCAGAACAGAAGGCTCTGGGGAGACCTCATTGCGGCCTTCCAGTACTTGAAGGGAGCATATGAACAGGAGGGAGAATGGCTGTTTACGAGGGTGGATAGTGATAGGACAAGGGGAAATGGTTTTAAACTGAGACAGGGGAGATTTTTTCACACAGAGGGTGGTGACACACTGGAACAGGTTGCCCAAGGAGGTTGTAGATGCCCCATCCCTGGAGGCATTCAAGGCCAGACTGGATGTGGCTCTGGGCAGCCTGGTCTAGTGGTTGGCAACCCTGCACATAGCAGGGGGTTGAAACTCGATGATCATTGTGGTCCTTTTCAACGCAGGCCATTCTATGATTCTATGATTCTATGATTCTATGATTCCAGGAACTGTTTTCTAGAAAGCTGATTAACAAAGACAGCTTTGACTGCAAAGACATAGTTACTTCATTAGGTATTTTTTATTATTATTATTTTGTTAAGTTTATTATAAATAAAGTCATTGTGGTCCCAAATTCAATATAGACATCAAACGCCCAGCTTAACGAAATCAGTAATAAGATGAAATATTTTATTAAATGTGACCCCTAGGATGTAGCCTAAATTAATCCTATTTTAGCATAAACTTACCGTAGCTGAATGCTACAACCTCCACATCTGTTACCATATGCATCATGATGAGGTATGTAGTTCATAGTATCAGTTGTGACAAAATAGGTGGTGCTTTGTAGACCATCTGCAAGTAAGGGTTTGTGACTCCCCTAAGCAGCCACTGTATTAGAGAATATGTTGTTTGTCTTTCTACCTTCTGGTTACCCTTTCCATGCAAAAGCTGTGAATCTGTAAGGAAGCAATTCAGTTAAACGAGGCTGCCATAAATATTTTCCTTAGTTACTCGCTGGAAGATTTTCTTCTGAAGAAGTGCAGATAGAGTACTGTTTGGACAGCCAAGCAACTATCTACATTTTCTTGGCTCTTCTGCACTATGACACCCAGAGGTCTGAGAATACTGTAAGTGGGACTTTGTTTTTCAGCTTAACAGATGAGCTTGACTGTAGCTGTCCATACATATGCACAAAATCTGGGTATTTCAAGCCAGGAATCTTCAGACAATGGCCTGCTCAGGCCTGATATGCTCATTACAGAAGGAGATATCAGTGTTTTGGAGCTAGAATGACTTGAAAACTGAAAAAGTAAAATAGATGGACATGAATGAAAATGAGCTTTGGCAAGTATTTGCAGGCAGACTGAAATGCAAATGAATAGGATGGGATAAGACAGTGTTGCCTTTAACTGACTGTCACCATTCCCCTTGTTTCTTCATTATATCGTGTGAGACAAGTCTCTGCATCAGAAGATTTCTAACTGATTAGGGTCACATGATGCAGAACCACTCTTTACAGATTTTCTCAGGCTCACACAGATTTGCCAACTGGATTCCCTTAAGGGTGGGTTTAATATCCAACAAAACAGTGTACTGTTTATATACTAAGAAAATTCATACCAAAATAAAAAGCATTCATTAGCTATTGCACTAAGCTAGTATTATCATCAGACAAGAAGTTCATAAAAAAGCAATTTTAAATAGCAATATGCTCATTATCAACCTCAGATTTTGATAAAATATGTTTTATTAAATGTCTATTGAAAAAACTCTAATAAGCTTCAAACCCAGTAGCTTTTAAACACAGTACTTTTACTGTAAAGTGTTACGTGGCTTACATGTCTTAATTGTATTGCAGACTGCATTGGCCTCATGTAATCTGTCCATACATAACTCAGGAAATGAATTAAAAAAAAGTCCTCAGTTTCTAGATTTTACCCTGCTGCAAGAATAATGTTATGTCACATGGGCTTAGCTCAAGGGTTAGCACTTTCCAGGTGCATTTAATGGTACAATATAATCAAGAAGATCTCAGTACCACAAGGCCGGGATTCTTGATTTCATTTCTGAACTAATCAAGCTTTTAGCTATATCTTAACAACCACAGTCAGTTAAAGAAAGATAACTAACATGCTATCAAGCCAAAGAATCCTGAGAAGCTCAAGGTTTGTATTTAGACATGCTTAATGTTTTTACCTTTCTGCCAGCAACAACCATTCAGGTTCAACAACCATTCAGAGTTACAAATGCACAAACAGAATCAAAGGCAGAGACATACTCACTAATTTTACAAACAAGCTTTTGAGATTAAAATGTCAATGGTTTTAGAAATCACTCCTTTTCTTGATTGTTAAATAATGTCAAGCAAACAGCAGGTTTGCACTGGGTTTTCTGACACTAGTCTGGTTTGGTTTCTACAAAAGAGAAATACTGTAGGTGGAATGTACAGGGAAATAGATTACTGGGCTGCTAGAAGGCCCAAATATGAAATAGGCATTTAATCAGCATGAGACCTTATGTGAGCATTGCAGGTGTAAAAGTCTTTCTTTTATTTAGCACATAGAATCTTAGAAATCAATGCCAAAAAAAGGCTGTACGTGTGTGTTTAGATGCAGAAATGTGTACTTGTGCACTATTACAATAATTTAGACTTTTGGATCAAAGCCACAGCACTGCAAATACTTGAACAAGATAAACTTTTAGAAACGGAATCAATTTGCTGCACAATTGTGGATATTTTTGTTATTACACCAATGCATACAACCAACCACATTGTGTGGAGTTGTCAAAGAAGGGAAAGGAGAAAGAGCATAACCCGAGCAGACTGACAAACTGACATCTTTTTGTTTGTTTGTGGTTAGTAGAAGAAAAATTAACTTAATCCTTTCTTTTTTTCCAAACCATAGGGAGTTGGCTGAAACAATGTAGTCTGTATTCATCCACTCTGGCAAAAGGAGAAGTTATAAAAATTCCATGCAGCCTTACTAATCTACACATTTAACCATTCATACCCATCGCTTGGCTTCTCTAACTCCCAGCAAAAATGTAACACATGCCTATACTGGGCAAGATCCACATTACAAAGCCTTTGGCAATTCTGCAAATATAGAAGACATTTAAAGTTGTCCTACATGTTTTAGTACCAACTAGGAAGCTCAACCTCTAGCTGTTGCTCACTCCTCCTGCTCACACAGGCTTTGCTGATGTTAATATCAAAGGTTGTCAAGCTTTCAGTCTCCCATTTCTTGGCAGTCACGGACTCCCTCTGCTCAACTGCCTGTGCTGTTAAGCACAGACACACATTTTAGAAATCTTAAAAAATAATGATTTGCAAGCACTGACATTTTATCTTAGTTGACAGGTTTGTGTTTGTTTTTTGTTTTTGTTTTGCTTTTTTTTTTTTTTGTTTTTGTTTTTGTCTTTCCACAGAATAAAAGTACCAGTAGGGGTGGTCAGCCCCTGTAAAGTCTCCAGTCCCACTGTGGCTCAAGCAGGGTCAGCCACAGTGCATTGCTCAGTCCAGTTGGGTATGAGCATTTATTATGAGTACTGTGTAGGGTATGCAAAGATGGAGACTTCACAGCCTCTCCAACCAACCTGATCTGGTGTTCAAATGTCCTCACAGGAAATAAGCTTTCTTAAACTTAAATGGAATTTTCTGTATTTCAGCTGGTTCCCATTGTCTTCTGTCCAATCTCTTCATGAAACAGAAAAGAGACTGGCTCCATCTTTTTTTACCCTCACATCAGTTGTTTATGCGCTCTGATAAGATCTCCTCTCAAGCCTTTACTTTCTTGAGCATAAGATCTCCCGGCTTTCTCACCCTCTTTAGTCTCCAAGCCCTTCATCATTTGTGCAGCCCTTCACTGAACTCCACATGTCCATGTCTCTCCAGTACTGTGGGACCCAGCAGAGCCCAGATGTGTCTCATCAGTGCTGAGTAGAGAAGGAAGACTGCTTCCCTTCACCTGTTGCCAATACTCTGTGAAATGCAGACAGAGATGCTGTTGGCCTTCCTTGCCACGAGGATACATTTCTGCCTCATGGCCCACCTGTTATTGACCAGACTGGGAACAGCACCTTTCCTGACATACTGCTTTCCAGTCAGCCAGCTCTGTGCTGGTGCACGGGAATATTCTTCCCTGGGTGTAGGGCTTAGTACTTCTCTTTCATGAGCTTCCTAAGCTTCCTGTCAGCCCACATCTCCGGCCTGTTGAGGTTCTTCTGAATGGCAGCACAACCATCTGGTATACCCACAATTCCTCCCACTTTCATAACTAATTAACAAAATTGTGAATAAACTTGCTATTATCAATCTTTTCTTGTTATCACTGTCTGACACAGAATTAGATAGTGAGACTCAATGGTGGAAAGCATATCTTTAATAAAGACAATTATTAGAACAAATCTACTATGAACGCTTATGTTTAGAAACATTAACTCTCAAACCACAACAGAAATCTTTCTTTGATGGCTCTGTGCTGTCAACATTTGATATTGTACTCTAAATGTAATTTTTCTGCCATGTCTATTCAAAACCTGTCACAACGTGCCAGCTTGCTGTGACAGTCCAATGGCTGGTACTGTGTGCTATGGCTACAGCAACCTTGGTTCAAATCTGACTTACAGCAGGAGGGAAACATCCGTTTTTACACTTACTTTTCAACAGTTTTTAAAATAAATACTTAACTCTGAATGTCCTTTCACCACATTTTCCTTATCACTATGCAGAACACTGAAAACAAAAAGATTTGTACTCCGATGGCATTGTATGTTTGGACATAGACATTGGCCAAGCAGAACACAGTGAACGATTTCTCCTCTGGACTGCCACTGCCAGAAGGAGCAGGAATATTTTCTGTCCATGTAACATCTGTGTCAGTCTTCTCTTCACACTTTTCTGTCAGCTGGCTGGTTTTGAGGTGGGAGATGCCTGGGTGTGCCACAACAGCACAGGTACACACGTGAGTTGGCCAGTACCACCACCTGCCAAGCTGTAACCATGCTGTGCAAGGTGGTACTGCTTGCATAGCTCTGCCAGAGGGGACAGCAGGCATGACACAATGGCCACTGTCCTCTGCTGCTTGCTGTATGTCTCCTTTATGTGATTTCAAGCAGTTGATGCAGAAGTTGTGTTACTAAGGTTGACTGGGATTATATTTTCAGTAACTTCACTCTGTCAGTTTTTTCAATATATCTCCTTTCTCTCTGCCAACAGAGATGATACATTTCTTTCTATGATTTGTCTCCAGAGATGACTCAAAAAAAAAAAAAAACCATCAGGAAAAAGCAGCAAAGCAGACATAAAATTATATGGAATTAATTTCTTTGTTGTGAGAAGTTTTTGTATCTTTCTTATAGGGAAGGTGTACATACAGGGCCATTAATCAAAAGCAGTGAATAGGAGTCATCACGTTTGGATCTGAAATTTGGTTAAAGAGAAGCAAACTACTCCTGGAAAAGCAGAGTAATTTTTATTGAGAGGATGATGTGACTGGGGGGATTCTGCAAAGAGAGGAAAAGTTCAGACATGATTCTCTGACTAACCAGTGTTCACTCACCATCCTTAAACTGCCTTGTGGCTGTTGCTGTTCACTGGGACAAGGATGTTAGAAATTGGTGGCCTTCCAGTCTGGGGATAGTGAAGAAGTTAGCTGGGATATACTAGGAAACAGTTTTCAGGAAACACTCCCACATGCCTACGGATAGGCACTTTCTTATTGGGTGAACACAGATTTACTACTTAGAAGATGCTCAAAAAATGTATACATGAACAGATTGTATGACCAATTTTGATTTCATCATTGGATATCTATGTATTTCGCTCAATGACGTAAGAACTATTTTTTTTCCAAATGATTTCTTCATACCTAGGCACACAGACTGACTACAAGTTTAAAGAAACAGCAGGAAAGTAAAAAAAATAAATAAATATGGAGAAGCCAACAAGTATTTATTTATGGGAGATGACTGTTTACAAGAGTTGAGAGTGGGATCTCAAAAGCTGTCCTTAACAAAGAATGTATATCCTTCTGAGGTCAAACCCTATCCAGACATCCAGATACAGGCTTCCCAGCTCTTGACAAAGTTTTTCCAGGTATCTGTCCAGGGTTGAGTAAGGAAGGAAGACTATCTTGAAGCTATTAAGAATAAAAATAATTTCTTGTGAAGCAGGACTCACGTTAACTAGCTGTGAAGACTGGTAAGGAACAGTTAAATACATTGAATTCATCTCCTAGTAAAGTAAAGAAGTAATGGGAAGGACAACATGGCAAAAAAATAAAAGCAGTTCAACTGCCCGTGGATCAAACTTAAATATCTTTCCGAAATCAATTTCAATTTTTATATCCCAGGAAGGCTTCTTTTTATCTTATGGAAGTTCTTCTAGAGTTATTTTGTAATTATTTTCAAGCCGATTTCAGTTCTTCACATGAAACTTCAAATTGTGATTGTGAAGAGGATTTCTAATTACACACTAGTTTCCTTACTGTTGCTTTAGCTAAAAAAAAAAATCTATCTTTTCCTTCCCAAATCTAACAGTAAAACACTAATTTACTCCATGTGGTTTTCATACAAATGCCTTCATGGTTATATCATAAAGAAGTTTTATTCTCTGTGCCAATACAAAGGTCAGTACACCTTCTTGCCTTCAGCAGCACAGTGAAAAATGGCAGCAGTGCAGATCTCAGTGTAACTACATTCTAAAAATATATGCCAGATTTTCCTAAAGAGAGAAAAGATAGGCTTTCCACTCCAAAAAAACTTGGAGAGTTTTGGAGTTCTGGAGAGAAAAACAAGTCTTATCAGAGACTGAATCAACTATTCTTTTCTTAAGGTGTGAATCAGGATCTTGGGAGCACCAGATCTAACCTGCGAATGCCAGGATCCACAAGAAAAAAAGTGACTAGAAATGATGCAGTGGCCATGTTGTTGGCTCCATACATAATTCAAGTGCAAGAGGTGATGGTAGCAGTTTAGCAGTGCAGTTACAGTGATCATATTACTGCTACGGGCTGCTACAACAGAAAATATCTGCCTTTGTAACAAGGCATATCAACACTTTGCACTCTTCTTCCATTCTCAAAGATTTTAAAGACGCTATGTTCTGGGATTCCTTCGACAATGAAATTCCTTTAAAAGAATACCACAATGCCATCTGAGTCATTTTTGGCATAGAGAAACCATTTGTAATACTTTATGTAAGAGTGCAGGAAAAAGTTTTAAAACATTAAGCACAGGAATTACACTCACAAAGCTTTTTTAAAAGAGACTTCCATCAGATGTGTTCAATTGTAACCTGAAGAACTGATATTGCATTTGTGAAATTCCAGACTAAGAGAACACATTTATAAAATCTTTATAAGAAAAGATAGGAAATTTAGAATTCAAGAGGTATAAAACCACAGAGAAAGCAAAAACAGGGCAAGATACAACATTATTTATATTTGGTTTGAACATTTGGTAGACATGAGACTTGTGCTGAAAGCTTCATCTAGCAGAAAGCCAGGCCCAACTCAGTAGTTGGAAACGCAGTGCAGAAAGCTGTGGGATTCAAGCCTGAGCCAAAGCTTAACCCAAAGTGGTACAAATTGAAAGGTTCAGAAATTGACCACAGCCTTTGCATGTGTTCCAGTACAGCTGTTTATGACTATGAGTGACTGCTGGAGCTTTACAAGTAAGAAGCCACACAGTTTTACTTAGAGAGCAGGAAATGTTTTCTTTCAAGAAACACCAAGGACGCACTGTGGGAAAAGCTATGGAACTGCAGCATCGGGCATTGTTTACGCAGTCGTGTTTACACATCAGGCTCAGGAATCTCCTTCTCTGCCAGGTTTTCTCCAATTACCACCCATCCAGTAATAGTACCCTGTAAACTCAGAGCTGAATTTCCAGAGGTAAAATCATCCCACCTGTGAAATTAATTCCTGGCATTCTTTGCTAAAGCGCAACCAGCTATTCAAGCTATCAGGAGTTCTCCTTACCACAGATCCCCTTTCAAAGAGTCTTCTTGACCAGAGCCCTTTGAAAGGATTTCAGAGGGGATCTATAAAAGTTTTAATGTGAGCTGCAGTCTTGTAAAGAGAATGAAAAACAGAATTAATTTGATTTGATGACTGCAGATTCAAAACAGCCATGGCTTTCTATCCCGCTCAACACCTGATATGAACATCAGACAGCATGCAACCATCTCTGCTGCACTCAATAATGAAGGGAGAAAGAAAGAAATAACCATCAGGTTCAAGTAATCTTTTAATAGTTCTTTAAGTCTCCCTGCTCATCATTGCCTCCTTAAGAACTAGACTTTTTTTTTTTTCATAGCTTAAAAACACCTGCAGCAGCTTTTAAAAAATAATGTCGAAATAAAATAACAAGAAAGGAATATCTTCCCGGGTACATCTATTAAATGCAGTGCCAGAAGGTGTATTAGGTAGACAATGGATACGAAAAAAACCCACACAAACATGTCTTGAAGTATTTACATTCTATGCAGAACATGCCATGCACAAGAACAGTAATAGGCACAAAAGGACCCTAAAGAGCTGCAGAGAAAGACATGCACTTTCTGCCTTGTTTTTAAAATATTGTTAATCTTCTTCCACCAGATCACCTTGCTTCACAAAGCCAGAGAAGGCTGCAGAAGTAAAAACTTCTCTTTAGATTTCAAGAAAAAAAACAAAAACAAAACAAAACAAAACAAAAAAACCCAAAAAACTGTGTTTCAGGAACAGATTTTTCTAAAACTGAATCCTTGCCAATTATTTTAATCTCACATTATTAAATCAGAGTTTCCAAATGGAAAAGTGCTATCTGGACATGCTTGCTAAGAATAAGGGCGTGCACGTTGCAGAAACATGCAGGTAATTCTTTGTACAGTTGAAGGTTCTAAATCAGTGACAGGAGAAAACCTCTGTTTCTTACTCTGCAATCCTGATATCCCTACAAATTGCTTTTCACTGAAGTTTTTGTTTTATTTTCCCCAAGGAGAAGGGAAAAATCATAAATATTTTTTCAGGAAATGGGATGTGGAAAGCCACTTACATTAGTATGAAGTTGAGTTTTAATTTTTATTCTCTTCTGAGGGGAACAAGTAATAGGAGGAGGAATTGGTAAGAAAAATCTACTAACCTACCTACCTCATTCTTGCTATCAGTTTATAGTGCTACCATTGAGCTCACAGTATGGTTATCAGTATCAGATATCAGTTTTTTCCTGATATCACTGCAAAGAATGTTGTTTCTTTTCCTCACCACATGTGAGTGCAAGGAAGGATCCTCCTCAGTTTCAGAGACATGGCCCTGTCGTTCCTGAGCTGTGAGAGCTGGCCCATTGTGGCAGCTTGAGGCCAGCTCAGCCTGGTTGAGACATCGTCTATTATGCAAAGAATTGATTGATGTTCCACCAAATGTGAATGCAACAGCAAGAGAAAAACTGTTCTTGATTTTGTCTTCTTAAACAATTAAAGAACCAACTACCAGAAACTCCATTCAGTGGCACACAAATAATCTGATAAACTCCATAATAAGGGGCTTTTATTAATCCAGTTATTACCAGCTATGTAATTTTGTTGTCATACTGTCATTATGACAGAAATTGCCTTTACTTACAGTAAATTGATAAAATCTATGTGGTTTTAGAAATCTTCATTCTGAGAGCCTGAGCCCGTGTTACTCAGTGATGTAGAGTAGATAAGGGAATCCAAAGGGAAGGGCTGGAATCAATGACAGGTGATGGCTCCTCTCATCTGTCACCAGCACAAACCTTCTAACAGCAGCCCCACCTAGGGAAGTGGGATTTCCACATCTGTCAATGACCAATTTCCAAGAAATTCAGGCTTTTGTATGCACAAATTATTGTGCATAGAAAATTACTGTGTGCACGTTTGTTTGCACAAATCTAGCAAAGATGAAAACCAAACAGTCTTCATTGTTCAGTCCAGATCTTAAGTAGCTGCACTTAATAGAAATTACACACTCACTATGCTACTGTATTTATCACAGTATCCATTAACTTTTAAATTTTAACAATAAAAAATGAAAATCACATTTGGCAACAGGATTACTGAGCTAATATTTGCATTACATAAACATTTCAGCAAAACTGAAATGCAAATGCTGCAGCCTCTGGTTGCTTTTGCTGTCTTACAGTTTGCCATCACTGATGGGTAGTTTTTGATAGGCAGCCTCCAATTACAGCTCTCCAAAAGATACCCTTCAGTTTGCCGTGACTCGGATTTGAACCGAGGTTGCTGCGGCCACAACGCAGAGTACTAACCACTATACGATCACGGCAAGCTATCAGAACACTGCACAAATCCCCTTCTTCACCTTGGTGGTCCGTAAAATTCATACAGATGGTGCCACCTACAGTATACGCTAAGTTTTAGCAGCAGCAGTTTCTAAGTATTTTGACAAGCAATTACACACTACGCTCTTCTCAAAACTGCCTGCGGACCTTTCTTTCCTTTCTATTAATTGTCCATGCTACCACAATTTCCTAAAAAGGGGCTCAGGAGAGTTATAGAGCTATATATCCTTCTCTTGACTCCCAAATCCTTTCAGAGAACACTTTTTTCCTGTTTTATCAGTGTTAGGGAAAGCAAAGTCAGAGTATCCCAGCCTAACCTCCTTTAATTGTGCTCAGAAAATAGCTGAGAAGACATTCTAAATATCTTTTTGCAATTTCTTTATTATTATTATTATTATATTTTTTACTCTTTGAGGTTTTTTTTTTTTTTTTTTGGTCTAAAAAAATAAAAATCTGACAAAACAAAGACTTCTTTTCTGTTCAGAAGCAAGCTTTGGGGAAAACATTTCTTTTGTCCAGGATTAAATCTCTGGTTAAAAAACAAACAAACAAACAAACAAATTGGGAGACCACTCTACCACTAAAATAGCCAACAGCTTCATGCAGGCAGGTCTGGAAGGAGGAAGACTTGAAGCAGATACCAACAACAGCTCTGTCCTCTCACTTTTCAAGAGCATTCTCTACCTATCAGATCACTAGTTGATGCAAGGGGAATATTTCCCAATGTCTCCAGTCCAAACTCTCCCACTGGCTGTTAGCACAAGCAGGGGACAAGCCTCAATCTGCTCATCTGTGTTTCAGCTGAGTCGCCTCAGCATCACACCATGGAGTTCATGCTTTTTGACTCCACAGTGAATTGGCTGTGTGGTGGTAACACTTGAAAAAAGTCATGCTCAGTAAATCTGTGGATGACACAAAACTCGGAGGAGTGGCTGACCCACTAGAGGGCCATGCATCCACCCAGAGAGACCTTGACAGCCTGGGGTGGTGGACCATCCTCTCTGCTTGCATTTGTAGTAAGCAGGAAACAAAAGGGAAACAAAACTATATTTAAATACACTGAGGCAGCCTCGTCTTTCACAATGACTAGATTACAGAGAAGTCATGGTTGACTCCACCAGGTGTGTGTTTGCCATTTGGCTACAGCACCCTTCTCAGACAGATCCTGCACTGAGTCACAGAGTTATAGATGATTCTGAACTTCATGTTAATCCACGTACAGGCTGAAAATACAATGAACATTCCTTAGAATGAAAACCCAGGCTGGGATAGCTCTGTAGCAGTTCATTAGACAGCTCTTTCAGCCGCAAGTTGTTTTTCCTCTTCTATTACTATTGCAACTGTATCTTTTCAGAGTGATACCCAAAGTGATACCCATTCAGGTCTCTACCCAAAATTTCCTAGCCCAGAGAAATCATCTGGGGAACACTAGTTTTCTCTGAGTTCAAATGCAACTATGCTACAGCACCTTTCCTTTGCTCTGTGTACACCTATAATCAGCCAGAAGCGACAATGTAAATGTCCAGTATTTCCTCCTAGCCAGTACCATATAATTGTTCTTAGTGAACAAATCACACACAGACCTACGGTTTTGCTCCTTTCCATTTTTATTTTCCCTTCCTCCAGTTTTCAAGTTCCTTCCTGATATCCAAAGGCCTAGACTGAATGTAAAACTCAAGGTGTTCTTCTGTCAGAGCAAATAACTGCTTTCAGAAACAGTAAAATGTCAAAGTAAAATGGTATAGCTGAGTCTTCAATTATATATGTATTAACATAGACATTTATAACACAAAAGAGCAAATGACAGAGCTAAGATCCTCAAAGTAGCAAAATTCCATACCACCAACACAACTTACATCTAATCACAGATGTGTAATAGGTCTTACAACACAACCTCTATGACAAGGAAGAGAAAACTGGAGCCAGCTGGCATGCTTCAGACAACAGAGTGCTCAGGTTAGCAACGAAACAAAGTAGGTGCATCTTTACTCCCAAAGAGAAAACTTCCAAAGTCTTATAGTAAATGTAATTTCCTACCCTGTTATCCGATGTTTCTGGTACGCAGCCCAAATCTGCGCTGGCATCTTGTACTGCCAGTTTGTGGTGCAAGTGAATGTGTCATCTATTGTTCCTTAATTTTGTACTTCATGTCCTCTTGCAAAATTCTCAGTCCCACTGAGTATTCACAAGGATTGTATTCCACATACTTACGGCTGTGAGGCTTTCTTCTGAAGTGATTCTCGCTCATTAAAACTTCTGCATGCTATTCAAAAAAAAACCTGGGAAACTGAACTGGATAATCAAAATGAGCTTTGTTTCTTACCTGATGTGGAGCGTGAGCAAGTATTGATCTCTCCCTAATTTAGCTCCTGAATTTGTAAGCTGTCCTCAAGGTTCAGAGTTAATGTCCTATGAGGGGAGAGTGAGTTCCCCGCGCCTCCAAAAATAGACTCAAATAGGAAAGGTCTCAGGATGTTCTGTTACTGTCAAACACATGTTCTTCTTAACTATAAACAGCACGTAAGTGTGACTTCCCATTTAACATTCTGCTGTTGGTGAATTAGCTGAACTACAAACAGCATCTGAGGGAAGGGTTTTTTCCTTTTCTTTCCCCTTTCTTTTGTTTTCCCCACCTTAACACAACAGTACCTTCACCTAAGGCTAGCAGTTTGCTGTGGGTGACCAAACACTTGAACCTCACACCGGGAGCCTGGCTGTTAGGCAGTTCTCTAGTTCATTCAGCACCGTGATCCTCTTCTAAAGAGGAAGAAAATGACTGTTAAAAATCCAGGTTTTGCCAGTCCTTGCCACTGTGCTGCATTTTGACTTGTTCTTGATGCTGGTTTCAGCTTCTTTTTATGGCAACATTCTCTGTGCACTTACATTAAGTCTGTAGAACACACTCTTCTAACAAGAGGAGAAAACACATCTCCCACTCAGCTGAGGGACATGTGAACATCAGAGGATAATCAGATGGAGATAATAATGAAAAAAGCAGTTGAACAAATAAAACTCAGCTAAAACCTGACAACTTTTTATCACATTAACTGCTGTTAGATCGAGCACATCTCGGTATCAGTTTTCAGCTATACACATGCAGCCAGGCCGGTGTTTGATCCATCTGTTTATGGTGAGTGCTTTCTGGAAGCACCAAAAGAAGCACTAAGGTGGTAAAACTTCATCCTTGCTGTGCTCGTGTTAGAGCAGAGCCCTTGTGTCAGCCTGGGAGGTCGTGCCTTCAGCTCTCAAATCCCAGGAGCTATTCCAGGGACAAGATTCACAAGCTTTAAGGTATCCTGATCATTATAGCTCTTATCTTCCTCCTGCCTCCCACCATCATGTGCTGAGTAAAGCACATGGCATCCCCCAAGACCAAGGGCACGGCCATCTCATAAACCTTTCTGTTATTACAGGCAGAGCTGCTTTGTATTTTTTTCACTGTGAGCCATGAGCTTTTCTACACGTGTACAGTGGGTAACATGACAGTGCTGAAATAAGCTGCCCTGCAATCTGTGCGTGGGGATTTCCAGCCTAAATTTACAGGCTCTCTTGGATCTCAGCTGGTAGCACCACCCAGCCTAGCTGCCCTGGGCTGCAAGAAGCTGGCTGTGTGTGAGCTGCGCTGCCTGAAGGGCAAAGCAGAAGTGCAGAGCCAGGGCAGCCTGTAGCTCCTGCTGCACCTCAGAACATAGAGGTTGCTGCTTCTGCCACAGACCACTCCGAGGGTGAAGGTAAGGATGTCACAGCAAAAGAGAGGGAGCATGAAAACTGAAGGCTGGCTAAGGAGGGAACAGAGAGTCATCAAGGGTAGGTTCAGGTACGTATATAGGTTGTCAGAAATAAATGCCCAAGTACAGCAGAAGTCTCACTTAAGAAATTTGAACATGGTGGGCTTTCTCTTTCAGCGCAAGCAGGGCGAGAATGTTCCCACATTTCAGATCATCCCCCTTGGTTAGATAATGTCCGTTCTCTCGACTGCAAATTCTTTTATCTTTCTTGCACATTACCATAGGGCTTACAACTATAGAAAAATATGCTTGTTCTAAAGTCTCCAAACAAGCTAATTCCTAAAGTTCAATTTTGTTTATAAAAATCAACTCCTGTTGCTGACAAGGAGCCCAGAATAGTTGCCCTAATGCCTCTCCTTTTTCCAGATGTCTTGGAATGTGTATTCACGCACTGCTACTCACTCGGTATTTCTCCGCCCTGTTACCCTCTCTTACTCCATAAGTCTTAGCTCGTTCATGTACCTCATCTTGTATATCAACACTTTCTCAGAGGATTACTCAAAATAAGGAGGACTGTGGGGAAGTTCAAAATATTATATCCATTTGCCTCACTTTATCGTTGCATCTGATTTTGATATGGTTATTTTCCTCACGCATATGCATCCAAATGGATGGATGCAGTGGTTTGTTGTGACACAGCAGTGGAGCATAATGTCAGCCTTGGTTGGTACAAAGCCCTAGGAAACTCATGAAAGAAAGGGACAAAAAACAGGATAAAATAGTTCTTTTTCTTCTCGAAACCCTGATCAGTGAAGATATAAATTATTAGTGTAGGTGGGTAAAACTATTCCTGATGATGATAAACTTGGCTAAATCTCAAGTCATTTGTCAAAGATAAATACCACAACCACAGGCTGCAAAACATCAGCAGGCTTTGGACTCACTCAGCCAGTTCAAATTAGCTCCCAAAACATAGGTGACTGACTTCACTGCAGCATATCACATATTTTGTCTCTTCCTACAGTCAACACAAACACTCTGAAGCCTCTGCTCTGCCTCACATGCTTTGATTTAACTTGAGAAAGCCATGTTTGGCTCTCAGGATGGATCCCACACAGGGTTCCACTGCTGGGTGATCCAGCCACACAATCCCAGGAATGGGAGGGACTCCACTACCACAGGCCAACAGCAGTGCCATGATCTACATGCCTCAGCAGTGCCAAGGATACAAATAGGGATAGCTGTTGCTGGTTACCCTCACCTGAAGCCACTCAGCCTCCTAGCAGAAACGGGGTCAGAGAACATGTTCTTAAGCCCTGCAGCTACACAAACATCTTGAAGTATTGTCTTGCTTAAATAAGATGTGCTGATTTAGCAATGATCCCTCACTGAAGATCAGAGAATGGAAAGAAGAAAGAACATTGTCCATTTAGCAGCAAAGCCATACCTCTCCAACAGAGCTGATGCCTAAAAATTTTTTTTTTTTAAGTTGATGGCTTTTTCATATGTAGACATGTCCTAAATTCCTCTGAAAATGTATCTTTTCTTTCCTCTTCTCTGTTACATCATCTTCTGTATGGGTTCTGTATGCTTTATTTGCAGAGAGAAACAACAGCAAGTTAGCATCACATAAACTGCTGTTCCTCAAAGAACCATAAATAAATGATCACCAGTTCTAACCAGCTGTCAGGTTGGTTGTTTTTTTTTTTCCTACTTTTTCTTTTCTTCTTTCTTCTTTTTTAACATTTTACCCTACCCCTAAAATACACTCCTTAAAAGATTTGTGTATATATACATATATATATGTAACTCATAATGGAAGAGTTATCTATATTTTGGACGTCAATAACATGTGATAAGTCATCATCAGATTTTTAAGGATATATTGAATTACAGCAGTGAAGGTGACTGCAGTGAGTGTGGGCAGTGCCCTAGTCATTCAGACCATGGTGGAGGAGTTGCTTCTTGACAATCTCAGCAACCATTTTGGCAGCGTGGCCAAAACCAAACACTCTCAACAGCCACCAAATGAGACCCCACAAATCACAAGACAGCTTCTAAAATTCAGGTATTATTTTTATTAAATATTTTATGAACTAGAATTTAAGAACATCTCGAGGTTTGTCATATAATTATTTCATCTTATGTTTCTGTCGTAGGGCTGGAGGCAAAATACATAATTTAGAAAATACATTTCCTGCAGCCTGGGTCATACACAGTTTTAAATTGTGCCATAAATCTGTCCTCCAAAATAGCAATTTTTACTTTCAGTATTTGAGTTTTTATTCAGTAAGGAATTGGAAAATAGTTTTCTTCACTTAGAACAAGGACTGGGATATTTTCCTCACTACATAATTCCGCTGTTCTACAGATGAAAAATAAAATTAATAGCTTGCAAGATTATTAAAAAAGCTAGTTAGCATGTCAAGGAATGACTGAAGAGTTCCTAGGACTTTGTTATAGTTCTTACTGCACTTTACTGACTGAAGGTAAGAAATACACTCTTCAGTTCTGAAGGATAGTATCTTCTTGCACTTTAAAGCGACTTACATTATTTCTGTTCACAGAGTATCAAGATATCATTTCCGAGCTTCTTCTCTCTAAAAAAGCCACCAACATTTATTTTCACATAGCATAACCTCTATGCTTACTTACGCCATGTTCAACTTTGAACATTTAAGCTCATTTTTAATATCGTTTGAAGATCAAACAAAGTTTAACCAATCAGTACTAGATACGGAGGATTTATCTGCAACCACACTATGCTGTTCCTTTAATACCTTTCAGCAACATAAGTGCTTACATCCTAATAGGTTTTTAGCTTAAGATCTAATCATCCACTCTTGAATTAAGATGCTTGAATGAAGCCAACTCATTTGGAACTAAGCACTTTAATGTCAACAGAGACATATGGTATTGAGACTGAATTACAAAGGATCTCTTCTGAGCCATCTATTACGGAAGCAGGACTAAGACCCCAGCATTATTATTAGTTTACTCATTTATTTGCTAGCAAATAATTGAGAGTAAGATCTTCTTAAGAAAGTGGAAATGGTCTAATAATTGCAATCTGATGGCATAGTACATTCCCGTGTGCACTGATTAAATCTCCCCCATCCATAATTTATGGCTCTGTGTTCATGTGTAAAATCCCTGTTAAACTGAAAGAAACAAAGTAGGCAATGCAACAGCTCCATCCCGGTGACTAACATCCTAAGTTATCAGCTATAACGCCAAGTCATGTAACATTTATTAAGACTTCTAGACATTTCCTCATTCTGGATTATCCTAATCGAAATCTCTGATAAAATACTTATTTTAACAAAGTGCTTATATCAACATTTATGGCAATGACTAACAATGCCTACCAAGTATAAAGTTAAGAGCGGAGGTTTTGTTCCGAAGCCACTCCACTGTCTCTGGTCTCAACATGCAACTGAGGAAGAATATGCTGGAGTCCTCTTCTGCAGTACTGGTGGGCAAAACATCCTTCCAAACACAACAAAAAGAACACAACTAGAAATATATAAAATAAAATTTCCATCTATACCTGAAGGTACATTTTTCGAGACGGTCAGTTTGGGTAGGGAAGTGTGAAGACGATAGATTCAATCAGTCAGTTTTTAAATGTTTATGAACTTGTAAATTTATTGCTGTGAAGAGTCTTTGTTTATGTTTAATTGTGTTGCTGAGGTAGAACGCCACATTTTGTTATAGTACCCAGTAAGGTTGTGCTCACAGTTTCTGCAGTAACCTTAGTACAGAAGATGACAGTAAGGTTAGATAATAGATTAAACTTAGTAAGTTTGCATTATCTTTTCCAGCCATGCATTACTGAGGGCTTCAGCAGACAGTAACCGTCTCTATGAAGTAATCTCTATCATCTGCATAAATGCTTATGCAGACATACAGCTCAAAAGGCAGTGCTGCCTGCTCACGATAGCATCACGATAAAAACCTGGTAAATGTGATTTCAGAGGTAAAGAAGTGCAGTGCAGTTCCAGAAAGTATATCAGCCACTCAGCCCCTGTGAGGGCTGGACGAAATCTTCCTTCCTCCCAGCAGACTGCGTTCATGAATTCACTACCTAGGTCACATATTCGATGTTTTTTCCAGAGATGTTTGGAACCTGGCAAGTTAAAGAGACTTCCCGTGTTTCTCCTCATAGAGAATTTTCTGTAAAACCTGATGACTAACGATGCTTTAAAGCTGCTTTGTTTTTGCAAACAAAAGTGTGCTATTTTGCTAATAGCTGGAGATCTCCATTTGTGATGCTGGAATCTATGTTATTAACTAGTGGGGAAGCACACAAAGCAGTTAAAAAACTCGCATGAATTCCCAAAAGCTCTGCATAGCAGTTTCCTCAAAATATTGCTGCGAAGCAAAAAGGTTCATGTTGTTATGTAAATGCAGCCACTTTGAAAGTAGCATTTTGAATTGTCTGCACTAAAACACAGCACACCTTCACAAAATCCACCTGAAGAACTCTCCTTGCTACCCGCCCACCATTCTGCTTTTGTTTTGGCTTGACTGTTGGACTTGTGTGGTGTACTTGTTACCGCTTGGAAAGTACATATCCAAGTTCATATCCAAGGTGGGTCATGAACTATCAGTTCAGTCACACTGAGGTCGTAGCGGGGGCCTGGCTGCAGTTAGGTGCTGCAGGAGCCAAACCACAAAGCCAAGTCCTGTTCTCAGATTATATCCAGCACAAGTATATGCAGACATACATCCCAGAGAGAAACGTGGCCTTTGGCATGAGTGTAAGGCAGCTGACTCTTTCATCAGGAGAGAGGAGGGGAGCAGAGAGCTTGATTTTATGAATTGCTCCTCCAGAAATAACTTCGAGAACTCTGAGCAGCTTTGAGCTCTTATTTGTTTTGTTCTCTGTCTTGTGTAGGTTTACTCCAACACTGTGAGGTTCTGGGGGTCACAAGGGTCAGCCCAATAACTTCTTGATTTTTTCATGGTAATGTGAGTTTATTTTATGACACGCTTTAGTGCTGAAAATGCAGTGTGTTTGTGGAGGCGGTACCACAGAATCACAGAATCACAGGGGTTGTAAGGGTGCTCTGGAGATCTTCAAGCCCAACCCTTTGCTAAAGCAGGTTCCTTAGAGTAAGATACTCCAGAAAGACTTAGAGAATAAGATGACTGACAATACAAGCTGAGTAAAAAGCTAAGCTTTATGTATTGATTGTTTCAGGGGTTATGGGAAAAATTAATGCTAAAAATAAGGAGGAAGGGAAGAACAAACTTGAGGGGATGCGTGGCAGCTGCGGTGAAGAAATCCACCAGACAGTAATTGTACAAATGCATAAAAATCCAGAACTTCATATGAAACCTTCTCTGGTGTAGAAGGACATCTGACAGACAGGCACAGCATCACTAAAGAAAGCTTTTACATATAGCTCAGCATCACCAGGCAGTGCTTTGTTCACTTGCACTTAGCAGCAGTCTCTCGAGCACACACACAGAGCATCAGCTTTCAGCTATAAAGAAGGCAATGGCAAACGGTGGTACCAAGCCAACAGTGACAAACTGAAAGCACTGGTCAACTAAACCATCCCTTTCACCAGTCTTCTAGCAAGACCCACTTGCCAGCTTTTGTGTGGAAAAATGGTAGGAAGTACTAACTTAGAAGATACCAGGCAACAATGAAAATCCATAAGGACAAGGGCAACACTTGGGCACAGTTTGATTTTTTTTAAGATCTGTTATTAGTGGGTGATTCACTGAGAGAAATGCCACAAACTCTTATATAATTATCTCATTCTCAAGCGCAAACCTTACTTGAAAATACAAATAAATTTGTTGTTACTTACAAAGGCAGGCTCATGAACTTTCTTCTCAATTTATTCTGAAATAGAACTTAATTGCAATGACAAATTTAGCTACTTTCATTTAAAATTACCCACCATAATTTGATGCCTTCTATAAATAAAAGCAGACTCTTACTTCTAAGATCAAAATAAAGCCTCGACAGAGGAAATGAGCAACTTTACTAAAAATACAGCTATGAACGTACTTAAAAGAAATAGTATGTACATTCCGTGGTCAGCATCCATGATTTTAAAATATCTGGTTTCCTGATCAGTTTTTACATTCAACACGTTTTGTTCCTGGTAAATGGTTGAATTCCTTCCCGAATCGCAACCAGGCTTTCACGTCTTGCTGCAATTCCTACGAGTCACCACCTGAGGGACTCTAAGACTCTTTAGTCCTGTAATTGGAAATCACCCGCTGCTCACATTAGACGTATTGTTTATGTTTAAAGAAAACAAACAAACAAGCAAAACCTCTTAAGAAAATAGTTACCTACTATACTAGAAGAAAAAAAAAAGTGCTGCTAACACCTATGGAAGATCCTTCTACTTGAAAACAAAGCTATTTGTATTGCAAGGCAGGCTGGCTAGAAGGTGACAACTTTCGAGGGCAACAAACAAAATGGAAAATATTTTTGTCAGTGAAAATACAGTGGTGAAACGCCCATTTCTTTTGTACTGAGCACATGAGCACATAGACAACAAGAGCACAGATCTGTGTCGCCTATCAGAGGGAGGAATTTTTTATCAAAACAGAGTTTTTGCTGATGTCAGATTGAAGATGGTTATACCTAGAGGTACCCAAACCCTACTCCCAGCTGAAGCCTCAAACAGAGATTTGTCCCTATAATCCCAACTGCAGAATTTTCACTCAGGAAAGCTCTAAGCAGATGAACCCTGTCTTCAAAGTAAAAATATAGGCAGTGGGTACATATAACAACTCTGAGGTCACATGGGAATACCACCTTCAATGTCAGGAGCAATATAGTCACTCACAGTGTCATTCTGGTGAGAATACTCTTCTTGTTGGTCCAGTGCGATGTCATTCAGGGAAAGATATGGAGTTACTACACTTCACTGCAGTAATAATATGGCAAATAAATGCCCTTTATCCCCAGCCCTCTGTTCTGGCAACTGAATTTATCTCTAAAATGACATGTTCTTAATCTAATTTTACTAACTGGAAATCAGATCCTAGTGAAAAAAGGGGAACTTACAGTACCTATGTGATATAGCTGTCACATCAACAAACAGAAGGATTTGCAAACCTCTCAGTCCATTTGCACAGCATGAGCGCTCCAGAAGAAAGGCCTGTAGGACAGCTCATAAAAACTGATTTTTAAAATTGGTTCTCCTAATAAGCTGTTCCCTAATTGCACAAGCTTGGTAGCAGGGAGTTAATACAGGCATAAGGAGCCAAACCTTTTATAGACATGCACCATACAGTTTCTCTAGAGTTAGTTCGGAGGCTTGTTCACAGCTCCATGCTGACATTGCCTGCTTACCAAAGTACCAAGCACCAGGAGACTCTGCTCAGTTGACACGTGCCTGCTAGGTAGCATAAAAACATTTGTATTAGCAATATTTTACACCTTCTGTTGAAAAATAGTATTGAGGAAATCTTTCCCAATCCTAAGAAAGCTAACTTCCTAGGCATGAGGATTTTTAAAAGAAGGTGTATTGTATCTATTATGCCTGTAAGTAGCCCCCAACATGGAAAGGTGTTTAAAAACACATTCAAACTTGGAGAGTGTTTGCCAACAGGTTAAACTATTATGCTGTGGTATTTTCAGGTCCTAAATGTAGTATATTGTGCGAGTAAGACCAGAACATTTTTGCTTTTGCTGAAGATGATCTGTCAGATCAGATTTGTTTAAGCAAAGTTTTCATCTGTTGGCTGGGAAATGGAAATGCCTTCTCACAGACATGTGAGTGTCTGTATGTGTATGCATGTGTGTGTCTGTTTGCATAAGGAGAGGCCATGATAAACTGTTAGAATCTTGGACAAACAGAAACAGATTATGCAGTTTTGTGCGTGCCTACCTGGGAAAAATATCTAATCAACACTACAAAAGGAAGCACTGCAGATGCTTTGCAGATCAACACTTGAAATTTCAAGTGTTGGCAGACTAGTAGTGGCAATAGAATGTTACAATACAGAAGATGCAAAATCAGATGTCTCTGTGACATTATGTTTTAATCATTTACCTGTTCAGTTCCATCTGCCTTGTTCAGCCAGTAAAGATGTGGCAAGATATTTGCACTGTCCATGTAATCTGCCCAGACTGCAGTTCTCACGAGCACCATTTTATTTGACTATATAGTCATCTGGCCTCGGTATTGTTTGTTTTTGTTTTTGTTTTTGTTTTTGTTTTTGTTCTGCTGATTATTTCTTGGCTCAATGAGGAATGTGGAATGTCTCACAGTCAATATATTGCAAGATTAGGCCTTCCCTTTTTTTCTGCAGTAAGAAAACAAATATTTCAGTATCACATTATCTGAGGAATTTCATTTCACTTCACCATCTCTCCTGGACAGAAAACATCACATTTTCCATTTTTATATTCTTTCCAAGGTAGACAACTCCCATCATGCTAGGTCAAGTGTATATCTGAGAAGTCTATGGATTGCATCCACAGAGGAATATTTTGCTCTCAGATACATTAAAGTAATCTCATTTATGCTGACATTTTGCTGGACAAATTGAGAGTCCTTTGAGTCTTTTCATATTTTTATTTAAAACAGAAGTATCCTATTCTCAGTGTTTTCTTACAAAAGTTCCCATCTTAAGAAATACATTTCATAGCCTGTCTCACGAACTGAGATTATCTTTATAGCCTCCTCAGCTAAGAACAACATTTAGGAAGTTAACTAAAATATTCACAGGACCAAAGATTGCCTTTGCTTTGCTAGAAAATGAGCAGATTCAGAGAATTCTATGAATGTTCACACATAATTTAGTTTAAAAATTCATTTACTTCTGCCAAACTTTATGCTGAGCAACTACAAAATCCTAGCTTTTCTATCACTGCAAATGATTGAGGCTTACCAAATCTTGGCAATGCCTCTTTTAAATACTGCATTTCACCCATCATCTTTTGAAGAACTTTTCTGCTAGGTGTCAGCCTCTTACCACTCTTTCAGATTGCCTTCAAAAAAAAATGAGGATATTGGTGAATGGTCCACAGTTTCTACCAACTTTCACTGATGCTACAGTTACACAGTACTCTGTTTAAAGACCATAAAAACATGGGGCTTTAAGTCCCTCTCTCAGAAAGGTTACTTGAAAGTTTTGTCTCCACCCTTCCCAGCTCCCACACAGATGACTAGAGAAACACACACAGTACCCATTTACTACCCTAGCAGAATCATGGAAGTGTTTGAGCTGGAAGGGACCCTTAAATGTCATCTAGTACAACTACTCTGCAATGAACAGAGGCATGTACAGCTAGATTAGGTTGCTCAGAGCCTGGGCTGGTCTGATCTTGAATGTCTCCAAGGATGGAGACATTCACCACATCTCTGGGCAACCTATTCCAGTGCCTCACCACACTTATTATAAACAACTTCTTCCTTACATCCAACCTAAATCTCCGCTCTTTTAATCGGAAACTATTTCTCCTTGTCCTATCACTACAGACTCTGCTAAAGAGTCTGTTCCCTTCTTTCCTGTAGCTCTCCTCTAGATACTGAAAGGCTGCTTATAAGGTCTCCTCAGAGCCTTCTCTCCTCCAGGCTGAACAGCCCCAACTCTCTCAGCCTGTCCTCCCAGGGGAGGTGTTCCATCCCTTGAATCATTTTTGTGGCCCTTCTCTGGACACTCTGCAACAAGTCCACATCTCTCCTGTACTGAGGACTCCACACCTAGACGCAGTACTCCAGGTGAGGTCTCACAAGTGCAGAGCAGAGGAGCAGGATCACCTCCCTTGACCTTCTGATCATACTTCTATTCAGAGAATCATAGAATTATCAAGGTTGGAAAAGACCTACGAGATCATTCAGTCCAACTGTCCACTTATCACCAATAGTTTCCACTAAACAATTTGCCTCAGTACAACACTGAAATGTTCCTTCAACACCTCCAGGGATGGTGACTCCACCACCTACCTGGACATGCCATTCCAGCACCTGACCGCTCTTTTGGAAACGTAGTATTTCCTAATGTCCAGCCTGAATCTCCCCTGGTACAACTTGAAGCCATTCCCCCTCATCCTATCACTAGTTACACAGGAAAAGAGGCCATCTCCCATCTCATTACAGCCTCCCTTCAGGTTGTTATAGAGACCTATAATGTCTACCCTGAGCCTCCTCTTCTCCTGACTGAACAATTCCAGCTCCCTTGGCTGCTCCTCATAAGGCTTTTGCTCCAGACCTCTCACAGGCTTCACTGCCCTTCTCTGAACAGGCTCCAGGGCCTCAATGTCTTTCTTGTAGTGAGGGGCCCAAAACCAAACACAGTACTTGAAGTCTGGCCTCAACAGGGCTGAGTGCAGAGGGACAATTACCTCCCTGCTCCTGCTGGCCACACTATTTCTGATACAAGCCAGGATGCCATTGGCTTTCTTGGACACCTGGGCACACTGCTGGCTCATGTTCAGCCGAGCATCAACCAATACCCCTAGGTCCATTTCCTCTACACAGTCTTCCAGCCACTCTGCCCCAAGCCTGTAGCGTTGCCTGGGGTTGTTCTGGCCAAAGTGCAAGACCTGGCACTTGGTCTTGTCAAACCTCATCCCATTGGCTTTAGCCCAGCTATCCAGCCTATCGAGATCCCTCTGTAGGGCCTTGCTACCCCACAAGCAGACCAACACTTCCTGCGAACTTGGTGTCAAATGCAAACTTAGTGAGGATGCACTCAACCTCCTCATCCAGGTCACCAATAAGGATAATGAAGAGGACAGGCCTCAGCATGAACCCCTGGGAAACACAACTTGTGACCAGTGGCCGGCTAGATTTAACTCGTCCACCACTACGCTCTGGGCCCAGCCCTCCAGCCAGCACCTTACCCAGCAAAGAGTGTACCTGTCCAAGCCATGGGCTGCCAAATTCTCCAGGAGAATACTGTGAGAGACAGTGTCAGAGGCTTTGCTGAAATCAGGGTAGTCCACATCAACAGCCTTTCCCTCATCCACCAGGCGGGTTTTGATGCGGCCCAGGACACAGTTGGCTTTCTGGGCTATGAGCACATTGCTGGCTCATGTCCAGCTTTCCTTCCACCAGTTCCCACAAGTCCTTTTTGACTAGGCTGTGCTCTATCCTTTCATTCCCCAGCTTGCACTGATGGTGGGGGATGCCATGACCCACGTGCAAGACCTTGCACTTGGCTCTGTAGAACCTCATGAGCTTCTCCTGGGCCCACTACTTAAGTCTGTGTAGGTCTGATCAGAATGGCATCCTGTCCCTCAGGTGTGTCAACCACACCACACAACCTGGTGTCATCAGTGGGGGTGTCATCATATAGGGTGAATGACATGAGAAGCGTAAAATGAGGGAGCTACATCAACCAGGTAATTTTTTTTCCAGGGCAAGCAACACTCTGTTAGCTTTATTATGTTCCTTCTACTGAAAGAGCTGTGTAAAGCCTATTTATTTTCTCTTATCACAGATAACATCCTTATATCACAATCTGTCCAGTTATGGACACACTGTTCTTCATCACACCAAGGTCTAAGCCATCCATTTCACTGATGATTTGGATTTTTTTTTCCTTAGTAAAAAAATAAAAAAGGAAGGAAAGGGGTGGGGGGGGGGGGGGGGGTGGGGAGGAGGGAAAACACATTAAATTTGCACGTAAATATATGCAGCCATTATGAAAATGCACTGTTTGCCTTCACTCTCGGAATCATTCAAAAACATTTTTCAACCCATCCTTTCTTTCTCATTATACAATTACTTGTGCGTGTTTTGCTTTACTACTCATTTGAGGGCAAATGTCCCCAAATGTCCAGGTTGGATGGGGCCCTGGGCAGCCTGGTCTAGTATTAAATGTGGAGGTTTGTGGCCCTGCCTGTTGGGGGGGGGTGGGGGGAGGAAGTTGGAGATTCATGATCTTTGAGGTCCCTTCCAACTTGGGCCATTCTGTGATTCTGTGAAATGCTCTCAAAACGACTCCGTTTTCAAGACTTCACTTGGGGCATGACTCTCAGAGTGAGGCATAGAAGTAGCATTACCTCTTGAGGCTAACCAGGTAGCTAATTCTGAGTAGAGACTTAGAGAATAGGCAGATTTCTCCCAGGGTAAACACAGAATGAGTGCTTGGAAGGAAATGTCCAAAGGAACAATCTCCAGAGGAATTAAGCAAGATGAAGGAGGGAAGAAACTAGGAAATGGCAAACAGAATCAGAAAAGAAAACGTGTATTCAGCTTCAGAGACCTCAGAGGCTCAGGCTGGAGACAAGGAGAGGCCTTTTTCCCGTGAGGATGATCCAGCCATGGAAGTACTGTCCAAGTCAGTCAGGTTGGCTCTGGCCTGGTGGGAGGTGGTTGCTTTGGCTGGGTGAAACCCTGAGCAGCTCAGCCTGTGCCCTGGCTAGGCCTGCCCCAAGCGGCCTGCAGCCCCTACCAGCCTCCCTGGGCCTGCAGACCTGCCATTTATTACTGGAAAATACAGGTGGCAGCACCTGTGTTCCTCTCCATTTCAGGTTCTTCCCTTCCCCCTCTTTTCACACATCATTTCTTGATGAGACTTAGATGGCAAGAAACAAATCACCAGGACACATAATAGCATGGTAATTAAACTAGGCAGAAAGCATGCAAGGATATCTAATTATCAGCCTCCCAGAGATCTCGTTTTGTAAACAAAACTTTCAGAAGTTGTGTGTTGAGGGTCAGAGATTTGCATTTTACAGCATGTAAAAACTGCTGAGCAGCTGACTGTAACAAGCAGTAGATACAGAAGTTTTTCTCCAAACGGAGCATAGAACATGCAGGGAAGCTATATTGGGCTGTACACCTTTACAAAAACAACTTCAAGGATCAGCATAGGCATGATAATATTTAGTCACTAATGTAAGATTTTAAAAAACTACAGTCATCCTCTCTCTTCTGTATAGAGATGTACACATATTCGTACATATATATATGCATCCACTTATGTGCCTATAACCATATGTGTATATATATGTATACATGTGTATATATACACATGTATGTGTATATATTCTTGTGTACATGTACACATACACCTATACACATACACATATATATACACGTTTTCACATACAGTAACATATAAAATATATACAGTATATGATATACAATATATGTGTAATATCTCTGCATAGCATTACAGTATAATAATAACAGTAATGTAAATCTGTAAGTATATACATTACTCTGTAAAGACAGCTCTTAGGTGGCCCAGTTCATGCACTCATTATGGTTTACAGCTCAGATCTTAAGAGTAGTTGTTGAGTCCCAACAGGATGAAAATGAATTTTTACAGATTGGACTTATTTTTTAATATTTAGATGCCCATGGCTTCACATGTTGTGTGTTGTGGGACAGAGGAATGCTGCTCTGCCATATACCGCTTCAGAACAAATCCCATTGCTGGAGAATGGGAATGAATTTGGTATAAAAATAAGCACACCTGCACTGAACCACAGAAGTTGAATCCTTCAGTTGAGACTTAAGCCAGTAATATAGTTGCTTTGCACTTTTTAACTGATTATGTTTGTGAGGTATGTATATAGGAATCTAATGCTTTATCTGTCTCACAGGTGAAGGAGCTCAGTGTGAAGATGTGAAGAGACTTGCTTTGCAGGTATAGTAATTTCATTACTTACAGAACACTGATTTATTGCAGATTTCTTTCACTTTAGGGCTACATCCATGTGAGTGAGATATAAACTGCTGACACTTTTTTTCTCCTCATTTCACTGCATGTGATGTTACATGCTAAAAGAGGGTATGCCACCACTTCTAACAGGAGAGAAGAAGGAGAGTAAAAGTTAACTTGCCATATATGAAATTAGAAAATCATCAACCAGCTGGATTACCCTTTGTCTGGAGAAAAGAATCTTAATTCCATCCTGGCTCCTTTCCATTCGCAGCTGACTGAAACATATTTTGTTACAGTTCAAGATTTGCAGTGCTACAAAGCCTCACAAGAGAGGTAACTTCCCCTTGGATTTACTTAACATTTCTTTGTAAATAAAACAAGTAGACTAAAACCTGTGCTAAATCTCAACGCTGATTAAGTGTACATTATGTTGTATGGAGAAATACCTGGTGTTCACTGGTCGTATCCAAAAGAGATAGATTGTCAGTTCCCTAGCTGTTTGATATTATTTTGCATACAGCTACACACAGATATCTTTTCTGCCATTTCCCTTTTTTCTTTTGTTTCTCTGAGATCTGGTTTTTATACTGTTCATATGGTTGTTAGCCCTCTTCTACACTCTTTAAGTGCTTTTACTTTGTTCTATATGCTTGTTCTTCATGTACAGCTGCAGCCACTGTAGAGCATTACCTGCTCTTATAAGGAAGTGTAGCCCCACAGACTGCAGGGATACAGGTTCTAGAGAGCACTGTGTTGCTAAATGAAGAAGGACCTGTTGCACCCACTGGCAAACATGCCTATCCTCATCCCTTGCAGGAGGCTTCAGCTGAGCTCCGGCTGTGGGAATGGCAATCTGTTACATCTGGAAACCCAGTGATGTCTGAGCCTTGGAACTCAGACATTATCTACGGAACTAGCCTTTATCTAGCAGTTCACCACATCACCTGTAAAAGTTAGCTTAATCTCCTGAAATACCAAGATTATACCAGTGAGCCATGAAAACAAAACTGCCTGCGGAGTGATTTCAGAAAGGTCCAAAACACTTGGTAGGAACCTGAGAAAGGAAACTGATTTCTAGGCAAAGATGACTGTTCACAGAGGCAGGAAAAAAAAAAAAAAAAGTTGAAAGCCTTACTTGTTTCCACTTTTATACAGTTGTGTTATAATGCCTGCAGCTTCAGATTTCCTGTGTGTAAGCAGCTATCAAGTGACTCCTGTGAAAGAGTCAAAAGCTCTTTTGCTACTGTAAAAAATGTCCTGACAAAGCTGAGATATCACTATTGTGAAGATTGAAAGCATTGCAGTTTTCAGTGATGCCAGCATCTTCTGTCAAGGGTAAACTTCAAAGAGCTGCATCAAGAAGATCTAGTGAGCTATTCATCTACAAGGGCCGCTCTGAAAGTAATGCCTCCTATTTTATGTTGGCTCACAATGCCAGCGGCAGATGTTGGTGGTATGGCAGCTGGCATCTGATATGGATGTGTGCATGAAATAAAAGTGTGCTCTTGAATTCCTCCTTGAGGAAAGAATGGCACCCATTGACACTCATTAATGCTTGCTGAACATTTATGGAGACAAAACAGTGTATGTGAGTACAGTGAGGCAGCGGACGGTGCATTTCAGCAATGGCAACAGCAACAGTGGGTCACCTCTGCTGGTGCAGATTGTTACAACTGTGGCATGAATGGTCTTGCTCACTGCTGACAAAAATGCATAGCTACTGGTGGTGTCTATTTTGAAAAATAGTGCTTTGTAGCTGAGTATTTGGTCTATCAAATAGTGTTATTATGCTCTTGTTGTAGTTCCTGTGAAAGTAAATAGGAGGCATTACTCTCAGAACAACCTATGTAATATTCAAAAATGTGCATTTCATTTGCCATTTTATCTACTAGTGGGTTTTTTGTTTTGTTTTGTTTTGTTTTGTTTAGTTTTCTTGGTGAAACATTGACAGGCTTTTCTGCAACAGTGGTTTCTCTTTATGTTCCTAAGTCAAGATCAGCCTATATGGGTAAGACTTTGAAAAGCAGAAGAACATGATAAACAACATCAGAACAATCTTTCCCATTTGCTTCTTGTGAAAGCTTATGTTGCTTTATAAAATGTGACTTGATTTCAATGACCTAGGAAAAAGATGTAGGCTTTTAATAAGGAAGTCATGCTGGGTTTTTACTCAGGCAATTCTCACAGCATTGTACTGTTGTTATTCCCCTGACCTTTCAGGTGAGACACAAAGGCATGGCTACCACAGAAACACAGATTATTCACAAATGAGGTCTGAAATGCAATTTCCAAAAGCAGCCCAGAGTTTTCAGGCATCTTTGTCATTTTACAGAAGACATTATGTACACAGGGCTGCTAATATGAACAAAGTCAGTGACTTGAGGAAAAGTTGTGTGAGATGTAAGAACAAATCCTTTCACTTTTGGGTAATAGCATAAAATTTTTAACATCTTGGCAGAACTGACTAGACCACAAATAGAAGTCTTTTGGATTTAAAATGGAAACATTTTTGCTTTCCTACAGCTCAACCACAAGAGAGCTTTTGCAGCTGTATTACAAATGCTTGACAATTGTGGTTGGAAATAGCGAGTGTTCTGTAACTACTACAGGAAGGCTGGATACAACCATTGCTGCAAAGCATTCCTCTGAGAAAGAGAATAATGGGAAACCAAAGCAAATAGCAGAGGAATATAGCAAGAAAACATCTCCAGGCAGAATCTATGGTGTTATTTATTTTCTTTTGTTTTACAGCTGGAAAATTATGTTCTTTCCATGTTTGGTTGATAGGAGCTTAGTTTAGTAATTTGGTCTGTCAGCCAGAAAACAGACATTTGTTCTTACAGAGGGAAAGATGAGACTTTCACTTCTGATTCCCTCTCAGCAGAAAAATAATTTAGCGATTCAGTGACCACATCTGGGATACAAAGGCTACAAGCAGGGAAAAAAAAAGAAAGAAAGAGTGTTTGCAACCTTAATTTATGAGTTTTCACAGGAAAATATGCAAGAGACTTGTTTTACCATTTTACTTCCCAGTCAAATTTATTTCATTTATTCTGAACAAATGTTTCCCCTAGCTTTCTTGCCAAATTTTTTCTGGCTGTTCCAAATGCACCAAGTCCTGAGCATTCTCTAATGTCTTGATACTATCTTAGACCTGTCCCAAGTAGCACACCAAGAAAACTTCAGATGGGCAGAAGTGTTTTCCTGTTGGGCTACATGGGACCGATCCACCATTGAGCAGATGCAATCAACCTGCCAGCTTGCACTTCTATCGTGATTCTTGTAAAAACACACTGAATACTTTTTAATGAATTTCAGATTTCTGTGTTCAGACACAAAGTCTTGTGCTCACTGTGAATAGCCTCTGCTTCCTGTTGCTAGCTATACATCTTAGCAGGAACTGAGCTGCATAAAACAGTCTATTTTCTTCTGGTTTTGGTATGGATAAAGCAAAGCTGTCTTGAGAAAAGAGGACAGCCATTTGGCATTCAGCCTGGCTTCAGTATGATGACTGAATTTTTAGAGGACTGACCACAGGAAGAGATATGAGGCAAGAAACTTGTCCAGAGCAGGCCAGAAAACACATTAATGATCTGGAAAACAGATTACGAGGATTAGGAAGACATGAAGTACGGGGGCAAGAAACAAGAGAAACCCTGGCAGCTAGAGGAAGACTGACAAGATTCAGGGAAATGTTCCTACCAGCATCGTATGAGTGAGAAGGCTAAGAGAAACAATCAGACATAAATTTAAATAGGACACCAACGGAGGATGAGGTCAAGTTCTGCTTGACAACATGGAAGAAGACATTAAATGGGAAGGACGATGCAGAATGAAGACCAAACAATATGGCTTTGGAGGTGTTTTAAACATAGCTAAGCAATTACATATTAAGAGAACCACTCATACTGTACTGTTTGTTTGTTTGTTTGTTTGTTTGTTTGGAGTAATTTTTCAAGTTTGCAAGTTTATCACATGCCCTGTTGTTAGACAGTTTCACAGACAATTACTGAACAAAATTAGTTGGTTGTGGTGAATGGAGATAAATGGTGGTAAATGGAGTTATATCCAGCTGGTCATGAGTCATGTTCCCAAGGTATTGGAACCTATCCTTTTTAATATCTTTACTGATGGCTTGGATGAGGGGGTTGAGTGCACCCTCAGTGCACTCATATGCATATGAGGAGCAGCTGAGGGAGCTGGGATTATTTAGTATGGAGAAGAGGAGGCATAGGGTAGACGTTATAGGTCTCTACAACTACCTGAAAGGAGGTAGTGGTGAGGTAGGGTTCAGCCTTTTCTCCCATGTAACTAGTGATAGGATGAGGGGGAATGGCCTCAAGTTGCTCTAGGGGAGATTCAGGCTGGATGTTGGGAAAAATTTCTTCTCTGACTCTGAAAGGTCAGGCGCTGGAATGGGCTGCCCAGGGAGGTGGTGGAGTCACCGTCTCTGGAGGTGTTCAAGAAACATTTACATGTTGTACTAATGGACATGGTTTACTGGGAAAATTGTGGTGGTAGGTGGAAGGTTGGACTGGATGATCTCATAGGTCTTTCCCAACCTTGGTGATTCTATCATTCTGTGATTCTAAGATACAACCTTCTTGTACATTGCCATGATTTACTCTAATTTCTAATTAACAACATGCAATTCCTGGCTTGTCTTTCACAGAAGAGAAATAGGAACAAAATATGAAGGATAGTGTGATGTTTTACAGCAGTTACCAGCTTGTAATATTAGATGTCATTTCTATCCTTCTCTATTCATGGAAGTCGCTATCTATGTTAAAACGCCTTTCATTCAGTTTCCCATTCAGGCCTTCCTAAAGAAATAGTTGAAAATAGAACTGTCTACCTGTGCCACTTTGCAGTCTTTGCTACTGCACTGTCAGCTTTTGCCAACCGCAGATACCAATTTTGGAATATGTAATGTTAAGTTCTTAACATTTCTTCCTGGAAATTTGAAATTACTTATATCTAAAATTTAGCTGCACTGTGACTACCTGAATTAACTTCAGCTGTAGGTTTTGTGTCATATCGTGGGAGATTTGGTGGTGAAGGCTTTTGGAAGATTGGAAGGAATTCCTCTTTTCCTTGCTCTTTTGGGACAGAAAAATTTACAGATATATTTGGGGCTTAGTGTTATTTAACCAGTTCTGGGTGTAAGTCATCCCCCAGAGCTCACAGATTATTAATGTTAAAAAGCATTTTTGTTTCAATGCTGAGAAATTTTTCTCATCTGAGATCCACCCTGAAGGAAGATTTTTTAATAGTTCCCACTACTGTATCCTGATGCCTAGAAATACAAGTACAGTGTATCTAAAAGAGATTAGCAACAAAGGCCAACCATTTTTAATGTTTTCAATAGAACTATAATAGAACTTGTAGCTACATTACATCTCTCATTTCTTACTGCTAGGTGAAGACTTCTTCATTATATTTCACCCACAGCTACCAAACAAGCTTACTGTGAAACAGAGTACACTGATCCCACCTTTTGACCAGGGCAGATTACTGACTATAATCTAATCAGCAAAGAAACAAACAAGAAGATGAGTGACAAACAAATGGCTGTTTCTCTGCAAACTCTGGGAAATACTATTTAACCATATATCCATTCAGATTAAATAGGGGGTTACTTGCAGAGAGATTACTAGGAAAAAGGGACTGAGAGGAATTTCCTGGATCACTAAGATCAGACTTCTCCTGTGATGGAGGCTCTTTCCTACTCAAGATGTAATTGTAAGTTATATATTACCACAGGCATTCACCTCTTTTTAAGAAGGCTGTTCTTTGACTCTACCTGGAAGAAATTACCTCCTCTGTCTCTAGGTCTGGCAGTCTTCTAGATGTGTAGCAAAGATGTAAGTGCACTGTACGTCTTCTGACTGTTGTTTCTGTAGGTCACCATAGCTGCAACGGTATGGTGAAGCTGAGACCGCCTCAGTTCAGCACAGCACTGTGCTCCTAATATCACTCTTTTCCATTCAGTGTACCATGTGTTTTGAAGACCATACCAGTCTTACAGATGTAAAGGGATAAGAAGCCCTGAAGAAACTCAGAGCTCAAAGGGCACCATGGGGGTGGGGGATTACCCAGTCGTTACGGTATAGGACAGCAGGAGCTTACAGCCATACCCATCCCACCACCTCTGGACAGAGCAGGGCAGCCTGGGCCACTGCTCCAGCCATGGACATTGGAATTGCCATGGGGAAAGAGATGGGATGAGGCTTAGTAGAATATCCATCTCAGAAAGGGAGTAGAATTTGCAGGCTCACTGTGGGACTCAGCATGGTGGTGCTGCATCACAAGTTGGTTGTTGGCTCTACCGTGAAGGAATGAATGCTGGATCAGTGGGAGCTTGGGGACATCAGGGTTGAGAAGTTTTGACAAAGTGCTGTATTCAATCTCTTGTTACTATTACCTCCTTTATCTCTCCTATAGGCAGAAAAAGCTACACATGACATTAATTGCAATACTGTTTTCTTTCACAGCGATTATTTTCCAAAAACTTATCTGTACTCTACATTATTTACTAAAACAAACATCTGAAATAAGGAACAGTTTTTGTTCATCTGCAAACACTTTAACTTCTCCCTGTGCTATTTTCCAAGCAAAAAGACGCATGAAGAATCATTTCCAGTATTTGAGAGAACAGAGAGACAGAGCGCTACTCATGTACATGCACGCACAAAATAGTAATATCCCTGCACTGTTGTGCAGTGACCAAACAAACAAACAAACAAAAAAAAGATGATTATATCCTGTCCAGCATGCTGGCAAAAAAGCAATCCAATCCAAATCCAATCCAATAAATAAGAGAACTCCTGTGATGAAATCAGAAGGGCCCCGGAACAGATACTTCAATGGACGACACTTAGAATACATACTTGAATGGATGAGGCAATACAGTCTTTGTTGCTTTCAGCATTTTTTGTTGTTGGTGGTGGGTTTTTTGTTTGTTTGGTTTTTTTTCCCTATTTATATGAATAGAAACAGTTTCTCTAGAAGGAAATAATGATGGCTATAGTGGCTGAATTGTCAGAAATTTCTTTGTTTGCATATGATAAAGGAATTGAGTTATAATTTCTACATAGTGCACATGTAAAGAAGAAATAGAAAGAAACATGATTTAAGAAATAATGTCCTTCTTCCACACTGCAAGTATGAAGGATGTATAAGCTCACAGTGCAAACCAAGAGTCTTCTTTATCAAATGTTTCCACAGAAGATTATCAGAGGGAGCAATGGCTCAGACGGAAGAGCTCTAGATGAATAAAGATGATGCAAACGTAATGCAGAAGCATTCTGGCAGCAAGTACCAGTTCTGCAGCTGAAATGCCCAAGCGCCTCACTGCTGATGCTGTGTAAATGGAGCAGCAAGAGGGGTATCACACCCCAGCCTACTTCTGCAGTCAGTCCCAGGGGAGCACTCAGAACTTACATATACTCACTGAAGTGGTGAGACCAAAGCACTGTGCCTATACTACACTATCAGACCTGCAGGGAAGAACTGTGAGATCATTTACGGAGTCATAGATTCATTTAGCTTGGAAAACACCCTTAAGGTTATCAAAGGAGTGTCTACCATTGCAGATGAAGTCACACAGGCTACACATACAGAAAAGATACAAACTGTTCTTCATAAAGTGGTAAGGAAAAGCACAATGTTATTGACAGTATATCTGACCTGCTGTTCTGTCTGTGTGGGTCTGGTGGAAGTGTTTGAGAAGGGTGGCAGGGTTCAAAAGAAACTTCACTTTTACACATAATGGCAAACTTACAGGTAAACAAGGAGAACAGTGTTCTCCATTCATACTAGGTGCACACAGCACCAACAGCACCCTGATTTTCACAGTTTCAGTGTTTTACTTCTTCAGCTTTTTACAGTCTCTGCATCTAGGCACAGAATCTACCCGTCCATCCATGAAGCTAATTAATCCAAATTTCATACTAGGAAAAAAAAAAAGTCACAGACATACTAAAACATTTTGGACCAAAGCAGGCTTGCAGCAAAGCTGAATATGGCAGTTTGGGCTTCCAAGTCCTATGCTACTTACACAGAACTGCTTGACTTTTGTTCATCAGGTCACAGTCCCTTGAAACTCTGCTTCTCTAACATCCGTGCAGTGTTTCATATACTGTTTCATCAGATTCACATCTGAATTATATCACTAAAATTAATCGCTTCAACAACTTTGATTTAGAATATGGTTTAAGTTCAATTAGTTGTTGCCTAAAATCCTCAGTTTTTACCAGCTTTTACTGTAAGACCTTCAAGACTACTTCACTCTCCAAATTTTTGCATGATTTCTGCTTTATTTTGCTAAGTTAGAATTGTAGAACTGCTCAGGTTGGAAAAGACCATAAAGACCATCGAGTCCCACCATGACCTAACCATACAACCCTAACTCTAACATCCCTCCACTAAATCATGTCCCTGAGCACCACATCCAAATGGTTTTTAAACACATCCAGGGATGATGACTCAACCACCTCCCTGGGGAGCCTATTCCAGTGCTTAACAAGATCTCTTTCTTCTTATAAGCACATATTCATAGAACTATAATGGTTGGAGGGCTGCTCCAAAAGAAATGCCTTTTCTTTTATTACATTGGTCCTCAATGTCGGAGGCAAATGTTGATGTCATCAAAGTAGAGATTGAAACTTCCCACCTGTATTGCATTACATGTTGTTGCTGTGTGACAGATGGCAGCAGAGGGGCAGTCTGACAAAATGGTGTCTGACATAGAAGTGCATCTGAAGCAAAGCTGTGGAATTGAATTCCTCCATGCAGAAGAAAATGACACCTGTTGGCACTCACCAACATTAGCTGAATGTTTATGGACACCATACAGGGAACAGTGGGCGAAGCAGATCATCTCCTCGGGCACAGATTTTTATGAGTACAGCATACACGCTCATCACCAGCAAAAATGCATAGCTAGTGGTGGTGCCTATTTTAAAAAATAGCATTTTTTAGCTGTGAATCTGATTTATCAAATAGTGCTATTACGTTCTTTGTGTGTGTTGTAGTTTTCACAGAAATTAACAGGAGGCATTACTTTCAAAACAACCTACATACCTAAAACTGTGTGCTAATGATATAAAGAGAATTTTATGAACTGAAGGTTTGCTGATGATTCTCAACTCTACTGCCCTTCTTGCTACCATACCCAGAACACTCAGTAACCTATTTGTCAAATAATATTCTTTAACAGCGAGTCCTGTGGTTTACTCACATAGCATCTCAAAAACCTTTTTGCATACACCTCTCATGTGTCCCACTTGACATTTAGTTCTGTATAATGAGCATAAGTCAAGCACCTTCTTTACAATGTGTAATATTTATATTTCTTTTGTATATCTTCTCATTCTTCTGCCCTCTAACCTAAGAAACCCTACTCTCTTTAATCTCTTCTTGTAATTGACGTAGCCTCCTGTGGCTGTGCTTTGGGGACAGAGAGCAGACAGTGTTCCTTGTGTTCCTCTGGCCAGAGCAGTTCTTCTTTCTCTCTTCACAGACTTAGAGACTTAGAGGGTTAGGAGAGGGGAAAAAAAAGGAAATCCTCCTTAGCAGCAGTCTCAAGATGATTATGAACAGCTTTGGCTGTGAGTGATAAGAATAACCAGAGATAATATCAACTAGACTGATAGCAATTTTTCATGCACTGACTAGCAGGCAACCTGTTTTCACTTAAAAATTATTTTCAAAAACTCACCAAAAGTTGCCATCTTGAAAGTATTTCTTAGAAGACTACCACCTGCATGTAATAATGTGTGACTGTGCACGTTCAGCCATCCATTCTCACCAGGATCCTTTATAAGCAGTCAAAAGAAGAGCTTCTAATCTTATTCAAAGTACAAATAAGCAAGTAGGCTCCAGCACCAAGCAGGGATAAAGCTTGGTTGTTGCAGCTAGTAGCTTAGTGGTCTAGGAATGTTATTTTTCCTGAACACAGTTTTGATTAAAGATTAATAAAACTCAACCAAAGTGTTTTATCTCGTGTTTGAAAACAAACAAACAAACAATCCACAACACATATACATAACCAATAAACAAAACATTTTCCATTAAATTTGCTCACTGCTGAAATATGATGTCAGCTCAAGCAGTAACAGTACACGTGACCCACACTTTCTTCTCTAGTTTTCAAAGAAATTCTTGAAGACAGTTTGTGCTTTGGGTGAGGCACAGACAACTGCCCCTGAGGTGGTAGGATTTCACCTGAGTATGACTAAAGGCAGAAAAGTTCTGGCCAATAATATCAGGATATAGGAGAAATAAAATTAAAATCACATTGGAATAATTCTTTCAACAATTAAACAATCTTTATTGTGTAGTTTTGCCTACCTACAAAGGTAGTAACACAACCAACACTCAGGTAGAGGGTGTATGGTACAATTTGGTGGATTTTGACTTCTCCATATGAGGTAGCAAAGACTATCATTGCAAAGCCTTGAAAAAGCATGCAAATGTGTCTCTTTCCAAGGAACATCAAAAAGTATTTAACTAACTTAAAGACACTATTCCACTTTACAGTAAGTATCTAGTTTTTCTATAATAATGTTGGGGTATAAGAAGTCTTTTGAACACAGACACCACCACCAACAAAGCTACTGAATCTATTTATATGCTAACCATCATATAGCATAAGGTTTCTTCAGACTCTCCGTTCAAAATCCTTTATCAATTATTTGCCATCTCTTGCATCAGAAGGCCACAAGTTTGGATCAGAAAGTGTTCATCACCTGATGAAGACAAAGCTCAGAATACTCACACTTGGGCTGGTTTGTACACCTAATTCTACACACATTGTTACCGGATGATCTCGGAAGCCTTTTCCAACCTTGATGATTCTATGGTTCTGGTGTAATTCTGAAACTGCAAAATTATCATTTTTAAAAAATCAAGGATTACAAAACAGTATTTTTATTTTTACATTATTCATATTTCAGCTATGAGGGGCAATTTCACAGTACTGAGGAGAACCTCTTATTTTTCATCACGGACACATGACTCATGCATGAGTTGGAAGTACTTTTGAAGTATATGCTGCTACTTACTTGGTGTTAGTTCAAGTTTCAGATTAATTGGCAAGGTGAGTTCCTGAAGTACTCCTGAAAATTAGTCTTGCCTACAGTATGGCTTTCACTCCCTGTTTTGTCAGAGCAAAATGGCTTGCAGGCAGTTCAAAGGGTTCTATTAAGCTCTCAAGTTTCTTGAAAAACTGAATTCCTGACATCTGTCATGTAATGCTCTAATACAGTTTTAAAGTACTCTTTCTCATATATATCTTAGCTCCATACAATGTGGGACACTGTAAGAATGTGCCATGCAGTTAGGCAGAGAAATAACCTCAGCTGGACACAGGTCACGACTGAAAGAAATCATCCAGATTTATAGATCTCTAGAAATATTGCCATTCATGAATCTTTAATAAAAGCAATTTAGACAAAGACTACCTTGTTCTATTACCCAAACATTCCTGAAGACAAAGTCATTTATGTTCTATAAAAATGTTTGTGAAATCAGTGCCCATATAAATTACTCAGCAGACAACTCAGTACATTGATTTCTTAAGAATATATTAAAAGCTTGGGGGAAAAAAAAAAAAGTTTATCAAAAGTGATTCAGACATGTCTGAAGTTTCATGAAGTTACCACGAAATGTCCTTCTACGTAGCCAAGAAAAATGACATGAAATTAAAACAGTGGTAGCTTAGCAGAGCAAAAGGACAAAGCCTTAACAAATCCAACTGCTGTGAGACAGCTCCCATTTAGGCAGTCTACTTTAGTTATCTTCTAAGAGAGAAATCCCTCCCTAACCTCCACTGGCCAAGTATCTGTTAGTTATAAAGAGAGCTCAGCTGTAGACGTCTACACTATAGGAAGCTCCTTCCATCAGATAACCCCTTCTCTACGTGACACTGGTGAGTCACTGTGTGTGTCTGAGTTCTGGGCCCATCTCCAAGAAAACACATCAGGTGTATCCCTAAAAGCTGTGGTGAGCATTGTTATTAAATGATCACCATGAGCTTCACCTGGCACTCTGATTTATAAGCATGGATTATTTTCAATTACATCTTAACAATAAAATAATAAAACCTGCGTGCTCCTGAAAGGTACTAGTACCCCTTCTTTAAAATGTTATTTCACCTCAACTGTTTCAAATGAAATTTATTATTGTTTCAAGCCATTTTTATATTAACTGTACATTTAGAGAGAGTCAAATCCCTTACAAATCAAAGGAGGACCAAAAGAGTGTTTGAAGCACAGGAGTAAGTCCAAATTCAAAGCACTCTTAATGGACACATTAAATCCAGTTTCATTCTAGCCTGGTGTAGACCAAAAAGGGTTGTTTTGTTGAAAATAACAAAACAATTACTGCATCTGAACAGAGGATACAACATCCAGGTGGCAGTTTGTAACTTCCTGAAATGCTTTAAAAATGTTTTCTGATCATATCTCTTAGCACTTGGTATCTACAGTATTTAGACAGAAAGACAGGAAGAATTCAGCTTCTTGAAAAATATGCTATGCATGCACAAACATTTTCAGATCTGGCTGTGAGCAGCTGAGACAGTTTGGAAGATGAGAGTTCTATTTAACTTAATACTGTAAATACTTTCTATCTAGCCATGAATTTAACGATAAAAGAATTCACACATTTCTTATCCAAGAAGGAATTTAAGATGGTTGGCAATTCTTGCTGAAGTAGGTTTTTTTTTTTTTTTTTTAATAAAAATGCCAACTAATCAAATTTTCAATTGAAATTTAACAGCTTATGCCAAACTTCAAGCTGAAAGAGGCAGAATATAATTAGTCATGAGATGAAAAGTAAGAAAATAAAAGTCGTAACAACATCTTAATGGCTGGAGTATAGAAAACCCAGTTTCTAGCCTTTTTTCACATTCACTAACAAAAGGCGTATCTCTCAGATTTCATTTTTTGCTGTGGTTGGTAAGTAATTTAGAGCGAGTGTCTGAACCTCCTTAAAACTCTTGCACATTTGCAGAAAAAGAAAATATTCAGTTCTCTGGCTATCTATTTTAGGTATGCAAAATGGTAGAGCAGGGAATTTAATCTTTGTCGTATGTTTTCCTGGCTACGACCCTAGCATACAAGTTGCTGTCTGCCCATCTGTGAGCTATCTTCTCTCTGCCTCGCTGCTCTTTCCCCTCCTCTTTCCCAATCTTAACGAGCCAAAAAAAACCAACAAACAACAACAACAAAAATGGATTTTTTTTTTTCACTCTGCAATAGAAAATACTTGATTCTTGGGAAATTAGGGCAGAAAAACAAACCAATCTAAAATCCAATACCACATAAAATGCTTACAAAATCTGTACATTAATAATAATTTTTGTAGGATGGACATTTTTCACTTCTTAATTATTTTCTAATGTTGATCTCCTGTCTGCTCAGCATGTCCAAAAACAGAGATATTGTTCTAATATGACCACCACAGTGAAGCATTCAGGCTTTTGAAGTTTTTCTTTTTTTGAACAAATAACCTTTCTTTTCAGGGTAAAGACTTACTCCTTCCTGAGCAGTTTCATTCACAGAAAAACATTTACCTTAAGGTTTGCTTAAAACAGATTTTCTATCTTGTTTTATGAGGGTACTTCTGGAACTCAGAGCTCTTGTATCTTCCCTTCTTCAGCTAATTTTTGCATTTATTTTTTTTTTTTAAGCTGGGGAAGCTTTTATCTTTTGTTTTGTGTGCTATCTTGGTAGCTAACAAAATCTTTTCTTGTGGCTCTTCTCCTGCCTAGCAGAAGGGTTGAGCATAAAGTGGGAGTGCTACTGAATTCAGATTCAGCAATAGCGCCCAGATTTTATGGCTAGAGGGCAAGTTACTGTGCTTCAGATCTGTAGCACATCTGTACTGCACACTGCAGCACCAGGCAGGGATGCACTCTGTATGGTTAGTACAAAAACACTTGTACAAGAGAGAAAGCTCTTGATGTGATAATTTTACCTGTTTCTTGTTCAGCTCGATTATGGATAAAACCTTACACGTTATGTTGCCAGGAATACTACGGATGTTCGTAAGATTACTTTTTAGAACAATACGCTATAGGTGTCAAAAATAATGCTTAAAACTGTGAATTTCTTTCCCGTTATCTCTGATGATTTTCAGTCAGAGGGCTTAGGAGGTGCACTCAGACATTCCACCCCGTAAGTGACAATCTCCTGTCCTTCCTGTTGAAATTTGCTTGAGTATTTGCTTTTGTCACTGAGACACTCTGGAAGCCAGTATTTTTAGTTTGTTTGTGGGAAGGGGGAGATCATAAAATAAAAGCCCTACTGCCATATCACTCTTTTAAACATACTCATTCTTCTCTGCTCTTTATCATTTTTGCTTCTGGGAGATGTTCACATGTTAAATTTCACTAGACATTGTCATCCACTTTCTCAAACACAGTATGTATTGAGATCACAATGCCAGGAAAGATTCATTTAAAGGTATATGCCAGCAATACCAAAATACATTTCCTGAGAAAATAATAATAAAAAAAAAAAAAAAATCCAGCCACGAATTGTCTGTGTGATATGTATTACTTAAAAGTGCATCCACAAATGAGTAGGTACACCAATGTGTTAGATTTCTCATGAGACACTGTTTGGAAGGCAGAATTAGAGTACAGCAACACACTTTTTTAAAGCTCAAGAAGCAGCAACCTTGAGAAAACTATGTTTTCAGAATGCAGCCTGAACATGTTCTCAGCAATGCATGAGAGCTTACTAAACGCATTTTACTGACTTTCATAAAATAATGATGTCATCCCAAAGATTGGCTTGACACCTGAGAAGCCTAAAAGATCTCTCAAGCCAACAGATTGCTCTTCTTGACCTCAGAATTTCATCTCAAAGAACACCTCTATGCAAAAGCACAAAAAGTCTTCAGCTGCTGGTATGAAAACACTGGAAAGCCCCACATAATTCTCTGGGAAGACCAAAACGATTTCCATCCTACCTTCACAATGCAGCTTCTACTGACTGTGTTTCATCCTCCCTTCTTCTCACACAATGCTCACAAACACATTTTCCCTTAGGAGAGAGATGTGTGGCATTGTATTGATACAACTTTTTCAAATATCTGATGACATACAAAGGCTCAAATAAGACAGAAGCTCAATAGTCTAGACAGAGACAAGATTAATTACAATTTTAGATTGTCTTCAACTGAATAAATATTGAAATTATTGGTCCTATAAGAAGGGGCAGTGTATGTGATGGACATATAAACCAAGACACTACACAAGTATACAATATCCCCACACTCTTCCAAATTACACCTACTGCTGCACACAGTAAAACCAGTTTTACTTTAATTTCTGTGAATAACAGGGCATTATTTTGGAAATACACCGTCTAACCAGGAAATCTTTGTTTCTGCTGAAGAAATACATAGTAGGGCTTGCTGTAGTACCACACTGTAGTTATAAATAGCAATAACTGATATACAGGAGATTCTTGAAAATATCTTTAGGCTAAGGTGTGTCTGGGAAATTCTTTCCTAGTCTGATATTTAAAATATCCATAAAATCTGTTCTCAAACCTCTGACCAAAGAGAGGCAGGGAAATGAGGTGTTGCATATCTGGACAACCTTTAAAATAGAGAGCATCTCAGACTATATTAGTTTCATAGTGAAGGGTAAAGCTACTCGATTTATTTATTTTTTTTTAAGAAATTACTCATACAATCTAGTAATACTGTAATTATTCAGAAGCCAGCTGTATACCAAATGCTAAAACACTGAAGGTCAATCACATTTTATCCTACAGAGTGTCTCTTCAAAGGTAGATTTTCTCTACCCTACCAGTTTAATTTTGTTAGCAATATCACAGACATACTCATAGAGCATCTAGTCTTCTTTTAGCACGAAATAAACCTAATTTGGAAAAAAATCCTTGTAGTGTCTCTGCTGTGTAGTGTATTAGTCACCCTATCCTTTACACATTAAGCTCTTTGGCATTATAGGAGAAATCATCTGCTACATACTGGCATCAAGCAATAGCAGATTCATAAACTCTGCCCTTAATCTCTCTTTCAGTTTTCTTCCAATTAGAAACAATCTTTCCCTGATACTCTAATTAATACTTACACATTAAAATATTAGGCATTATAGCAGAAATCATCTGTTATATTCTTGCATAAAGCAAAAACAGGTTTGTAAGCCCTTGCCCTTAATCTTTCTTTCAATTTTCTTCCATTTAAAAACAATCTTTCCCCAATACTCTAATTAATGCAAATGATATTCATGATTAGTTAGTATTATGCTAATCTGAGCCCCAAATTTACCTAAATCTGCATGGTGTTGTCTGAGTACCAGATTGCTTTGGGTTTCTAAGTAAAATTACATTAGCCTGCCAGCTGTACAAAACAACATGATAGAGTAGAAATCCAAGCAAATCATCAAGATTACATTAGTTTTGTTTCTTAATGAACAACTGTTTGCATTAGGGATTACAGACAAATTATGGTTTTCCTCTCTGTACCCAGGCAGCCAGGCATCTGTTGAGAAGTTTCATTTTTTTTCCTGACTACCCCTAAATAGATTGAGAGGATCTAAGGCGGGGAGAGGAGTCTAATATTTTACGTAATTGAATTTTTTCCATTACAAAGCTATCACCACTCTGGGGCTCACACTTAACCTCAAATTTCTCTCTTCAACCACTGTCTGGAATGCAGGAGAAAGCTGATTGTTTTGTTGTTTTTTTTTTTTTTCAGGGAGGTATCCATCACCCTGCTTCTCCTCTCCCTGTACAGAAACAGGTTACATACCTTACAGCAGTACCTGCTCGCCGTTGCACTTCAAGACAATTTCCAAAACTGTGCTGCTGCAATTCCTACAGCTCTGGAACAAACAGTATGCCAGCAGAAAGCACCATGTGTGAAACACAGGGATGCTTTGTAGCCTGTGTCAGCAGCACACGCAGGAAACCGAGCTATGCAAAGTTGGGCGATAATGAGCGTGGTACCACCAAGACTGCTAATATTTAAAGAGTAACAATGAAGCACAGTTTTGTGTACGTATGTAATTCAGCAGCCTGTTCACATTTGCTCGTTCTGTGTCAAACTGCTATAACATGCTTGTTATTATGTTCTGCTTGATTTAATTATGCTCCTGGTATACAGGTTTACTCATTCTTCCGTGCACTAATCTCGTCCCCAGAACTCACACTGTGACAGCTCATTACTGTTGGCAAAAATGTAGGACACTGATAGGAAAAGAAAGGCTCTGATACATTCATCAGTGTCTATCTAGACCTTCTGATTACAAGATACAAGTAACGAGTTAATTGTGGATCAATCTGCAAAGTGCAGGACAGCAAAGGGTGGGTAGATCACTCTCCATATCTTGAATGACAACACTAAGGAGGAGCAGAATAATTCTGAGTAATTTCTTTACTTGTGTCGAACCCTGTGTTGACAGTGAAAACCCTCTTTGCCTATCCAGGGCATCAGATGCATACAAGCTTGCACTGAAAGGTACTGCCATTGTTGTGGAATTTAAGAACCCCTACCAGATATCCCCCTAGAACATGACCTCCTTTTCACTTCCTTCAAATGAACTGTTTAAATAGTCACATTTAGCAGCAAGATATGAAGTAAAAACAAACCAAAACCCAAATGATATATTTTCCAATTATAGTAAAAAAATACATATTCCAGACCTACTTCTGTAAACATTCGAGTCTCTTAATGCAAACTACTACAGAAAACAAAAACAAAAACAAAAAAAACCATTCTAAGCCCAATCTTAAATGTTTGCAAAATTGAGCACACAAAAAATACCTGCATATGAACAATACAGCAAATGCATTAAGTCTTTCATTTTCTCAAAATCATTCAAAACTCTATGAAAAGTTCTGAGTGACTTCTAAAATGTTTTGGAAAAGCTATTTTTAAGATATCTTGGCCTGAAATAGGTGAGCTGCACCTTGATTGTCAGTGGGTCTTAATAAATACAGCAGTTCAAACTGGAGCAAGATGGAATCATGTTTCCTACTTGGAAAGCTGCCTAAGAGTTAATACAAAGGACTGGTTTCCTTTCAAGCTGGTCATATATACCTCTGTATAGTTCTTGCTTTTGATAACATATGCAGATAATGAAAATAGTCACCAAGATCAGTCAAGGCCCAATCTTCATATTAGATACAAGAAAACTTCAAATTATCACTTAAGAGAGAAAAACTTATGTATCCCATATTGCAAATACCAGGCATTATACCACATAAATAACAATCTAAGAATAAATACAATGTCGCAGAGTTGGGGGAAAAAAAAAAAAGAAAGAAAGACAAAAACATTACAGTTTTTGCCATGGTAGGAGTCATTTATAAGGCAATTAAACGGACAGAAAATCTGACAGGCTATATGCTGTTCAGTAAAGATATTCTGTTAATTACTGACATGCTCATTATTTTCTATTTGTGAAATAGTGCTAACAATTCATTACATTCTATTCAAGCTCTTACTAGAGAAATACCTTGAGATAATTCTAGCAACACGATAGAAAACACTTCTGGATGAAATGCCCTAAAAGTCACTATACTTAATTAACTTTGATTAAGGGGTTTTAGACATTAAAAACAGCTATGTACCATTGCTACTAACGTACTCACTATGTTCTCATGTAAGCCTTTGCACGTATTACTGAGCTAGCAGTGCTAACCAATGTGGAATTTACCTGCACTGGGTAAACTTCTCTTACTACCAAATTCTCATTAACTAAGGCAGTTGCAGCCTTAGATGAAGCTCCTGCTGAGTTCTACTGTGGAATAACTTATGTGTTCACAACTATTTTGGTTTAAAAAAAAAAAAAAAAAGGATTTTTTATGGCAGGACACAGCATGCCTCTGGAGTCTTGCGAATCACAGACAGGCCTAAAGTGAAAAGCATACCAGAATCATGGCGCTCGTGGTGAGAATCAACACTGCTGCTGAAGACCTCAGTAAAAATTCAGATGAAACAAATTGCTAACTCAGTTTATGTTCTGGCTCACCAGTTCTCACTTGCTATTCTAACTTGCTAATTATCAGCACTAAGGACAGATAATTCATGTGCATTAGGGCTGTACTGTACTCTTGTAGAGCAGGACCTCACGCCTGGGTACTCTGCATTTGCATCAGGTGCTGGGTAGATAGGTTCTAGTCTTCAGAATAAATCTACTTAAAACCTTCTTCTATTCTTTGGCCCTTAACTATTCACTCAAAAATCATTTTGATTGGCAGGCCCAATAACCTCACATTATGGTTATGTAGACACACATAGAATTGGTTCTCCCTTCATGAGCCAGCAGGGCCCTACACTGTTGGTAAAGCAGGGGAAGACTGTTCCATGAGAGCAACACTTGATGAAATATGAAGCTGTGGCTGCACTGTGGGCAGAAGACAAACAAACACCCAAGCGTCATCAGTATCCTCCTACCATCCCCTGTACCCTCATAGAGGCAGCAGAGAAATCCTTCATGTATAGGAACAATTACTGTGGTTTGGAAACTGAGGTAGCAAACACTGATTAAGGAACACCAGCGTGTCTGCAGAAATGTTCTGACAGCTGAAAACCCGATCAGTCTTGCAGAATAGTGTGATGAATCTTACTGGGTTCTGAAATGGTGGTAAGTTTTACCTTCAGGTAACAAGGTGATACCTACTTATGAGGAATCATCACAGGTATTTACTTCTGGTGAAAGATGCCCATAGACAACCCTTTTGTGGTTGGCTAAGGTGTAGTTTTAACGGTATTTTAAAAGTAGAGCTGCTTAAAAGACACGCACACAAAAAAGACAGTTAAAAAAAACCAACATGAATGTGTCAGAATAAGTGGAATAGGACTGGTTACACAGGCAAGCTTTACAGTGTGAGAGTACGAAGTATTTCAAACGCTTAAGTGGTTTAGTTTAAAAGCTCAGTATTAAAGGATTCAGTTGGATCCTCTGTTCATTTTTAATGGGGACATACCTGTTGTACTGTCTCCACAATTCTCAAGCAAAACCACTACAAGTTTGAAAGAGTTGATTTTGTTTGTTCTCAGCAGAGTTTGTGTGTATGTCTGTGCCATAATGTTATAATCTCTGATGAACTATTTCAGCTATATCTAATACTTAGGCATTTCTTATTTCCAGCAAGCACTAATGAACTGTATTTCTAGCTGTTCTCTCTAGTAACTTCTACATCTACATTACGTACCACTTACACAGCAAAAATACGTTGTAGGAACCTTCACTTATCTCAATCTTCCATTTATTTACTGAACATGTTTTACTTAAGATTGCAAGCCTAAAATCTTATTCTAGGAGCTTGATGATATACCTCAAAGAGGAGATATATTTCCGGTTTTGATCAAGTTGTCCACCCATGAAAGTGCAGAAAACTCAGTGATGGGTTTTTTTTTCCATCAAAATTTTAATTCAGTATACATCAAATAATACTAGGGACCAATTATCCTAAATTCCATTGAGAAAACAGCTTTTTTGTTTGTTTGTTTTTGGACAGGAAAAAAAAATAGTGCCCTAAAGAAAAATGGAACTGGAAGAAAAAGAAGGAAACTGAAAGAATAGACAGATAACTTCAGATCAGGAAAAAGCAACTTTATTATGAGCTGCATACGATTTCTACAGGTCCTACAAAGATTTAGCACCAGGAGGGTGCCATCGATTGCTTTGTACATGCATACCCTTTATGATAACACATGTTAAGTTACAAGGAAAACTGTCATTGATTAGGTACATGAAACACCTACATTAGATTTTGAATATCATAGCTGCATGAATTACAGCAGCACACAAAGCACCATAGCAATATAAACGGTCTAGAATCATATGTTAGGACTAAATGGTTGATTTCACCTAATTTCAGTTAACTTTGGATCATGCCTTAAGCCAACACAGCACACGCATACACAGACATGTAGTCCCATGCACACAGACATACAAACATAAGTTTAGAGGACTGTTGATGCAGGGCTGTCTTCATAAGAAAACTGTTCAAATTCCTACAGTGAACAGACAAAAAGGGGCACTGTCAGACTCCCGGTGTGCAGCTCTTGCTGGATACAAGTACATAGTGTAAGTAGGAGTAGTTGCTTCGCTTAGAGGGTGCTGCAGTTGCTAACACCTCTCCAAAGCGCATGTAGCTGGAAACACATAGCGAATATGAAAGCGACTGAGAAGTAAATGACACAGAGGAATTAGAATTGCACCTGCCTGTGAACAAGTATAGACATATCTTTCTTGGTTAAAAATGTATTTTATAAAAAATTAGCAGTGAACAAGTGTTAAAAATGAACAACAGCACCTTCATCCCACACTAGTGTATATTGTTAGCATTTAAATTCCCTGCTAGTACTAGGTTTTGACTTGATGAAAGAAAACAAAAACTTGAGTCAGTTATTCCCCTGTTCCTTAATAAGATACATTAGAAACAAACATGCACTTATATATTTATGTTACAGTTTTGCAGATCTCCAGGCAATTTTCTGATTTTAAACAATCCAATACAGAAAAACACCAGGAGTATATGGTACCTGAGCCTGATACAGACTGAAACATAAAAATAAATAAATAAATAAAGATTTACAGTGAGTCGTAAGAATATACACTGTGTATTAAAAAATACACAAGTATTTGTACATCTTTTTGCTGATCATTCAGAATAAGCATTGCATTACACACTTAATAAAGAATTTGCAGTAAGTTATGTTTGCATTCTTATGTAAATCAACATGTTATGAATATAACCTTGAACTAACCCTTCTTCTTACCCACTTCTCCCCCTTAAATTAAGATATTGTGTTTTAAGTCCTTGAATAAGCCCAGCATGTTCAATATGTCTGCAGTTATATTGACATTTGTTTCTAAATCATTTAATTAAAAGTCATTATTGAGAACAAAGGATTCATTAACAAGCTGTACATCTGAACAACTGATGAGTTGTTGTGTTATGAATATCATTTTAATCCAAATTAGAAAACTGCACAGATGTGCTGCTGCAAAATATTGACATACTGCAACTCCCTTGGAATGTGATTAACATTTGTGTAGAACCAAAAAGCACATTAGAACCTGGCTTTACTAATAAATTTAGGATTGGAATAATTCTTTTAATGCAGAAATGAGTTATCTAAATTGTTATGATTTTTGCTTCCACTCAAGATAATATGCTCTATTAATACTCTAATACTGTGCGATCTCTCTTCTTAAAATATTTTCCTAAAAGCCAAAATAAAGGAAAGAAAAGCTATAAACTTTTTACTGACAGTATTTTTCTCCAAGATTTTAAGATCTGTTTTCATCGTCAGATCAAGCCATTAAGCAAAATGAAATTGCAGTATTTGCAACACAAATCTGGATTGCTCTTAACACAAACCTGCCAATACTTTTTCCCAACAGTTTTGAGTAGGCAGATTTTTCTTCATTTTCTATCTCTGCTGCACATGCATGCACATATGATTACAAAACTGAGGTTTTGAGATTAGGGAAAGGAGATTTTTTAGAAAATGTATTTGTACATATTCTATAGATTTGCATGCACCATATGACCCTGATTCTGAAGCAGCCCTTCATCATTAACGATGAGACCATCATCATTTGGTCAGGAAAGAAAAATTTCACGTTTCTACAGGTATCATCCTCTCAATCACACACGTCACCATTCTCTTCACTTACAAAGGGAGATTTTCCAGTCAAAAAATCCTGCAGCATTGCCAGCTGTACCGCAGTTGATATAGGGACTGTCTCTTCTCACTAAATATCTATTTTCTCTCAACACAGAGTTAAATGCAAAATTAAGAAGATGATGCACAATAATGGCCACACTACAGCCGTATAGAAGACTGAGGTAACCAATTAAAAATTTCTCTCCATTTACAGTTACTTAATGTATGAAAAGTTTACTTTTTTGCACTTTTTAATAAATAGATCCATGTTTGAAAGAACACAGATGAAGAGAGTGAATAATGTCTGTTTGTTTGTTTTTCCCTATCAACCCAACTCGTTATTACTGAAGTTAAATAGAAGAACCTGAAAGAAATAAAGAGTAGCACAGAAAACAAGGCAGCCGTATTGCAATGCCATAGGGGGTAAACACAGACTTACTGAGCACCCGTTTCACTTAATTTAGAGAGAAGAAAAGAATATTGTTTTCTAGAAAATAGTTTCATTGTAATATTTTTTTTAAGAAAGAAGCCATTAGTCTAGGAAAACTCAAACCACATTTCGCATAGAACCTCTATCCTGCACAATAACTGTAAAGCAGATAGCTTATCTACGATGAAAAAATACGAGGTTTGTAATGATGTCTGTTATAACAGCATTTGTTAATGAACTTTTTTACAACTATGAGCAACCATCTAAGTACACTATTTCCTGTTCCCCAGGAGGCATTTGCAGTTCAGTGTTTACAATCATTCAGGAAAAGCAGAGGCAGAAAACTAGAAGTCTGCCTCTCTCGCCTTCTTCACTCAGTAGTCTGAGGGATTTTCTTTCACTGCATATTCCTGACAGAGATTTACTGAAGGTAAATGCACAATAAACTGTGGCAATACTTTGTACACTGCGACATTGAATCATAAGGTATTTGTGTCATTCTCTGAGAGAAAAATAACTCATATTGTGCATGAGTTTACCTTAGGTTTACAACTACAGATTTATAAATGAGAAATATGCTTCAAAGTAGAAGGCACAGCTAAAAAAAAAAATAATTGATTTCCACCCACACTTCAACACTCAGACATTTTTAAATTTCCTTTTTAAAGTGAGCATGAAAAACACACACGACAACATTCATGACAACGAACATTTACATTACCTGTATTCTACAGATTACAGTTCAGGATAAAATACTGCATGCAGTGAAAGTATTGATTTTCTTTTCTCTTCGGAAGGAATGACAGCTTACTGAAAGCTGTCTTTACAGAGACTTTTTGTTATAACTAAGACATGCAACTTAAAAAAAAAACCTTTGAACATGCAATACTAAGGAAATCTGTTACACAACATTTCATAGTGCCTTCATCTAAAGTTAGCTGCTTTAACAGCTCATTGCAATACTGCACACGCTTAGACAAAAATCTTCCATTAAAATTCCAAACAGTAAACATAACGCTATAAAGTACAACTCCCTGTGAAAAAGTAGGTTCACAAAACAGCATTTTATCATTTACTTTCCTTCCGTGTTCTTTTTATATTAACACAAATGCAGTACTACTGCAGTAGCTCAACAAGTAGAAAAGACAGAAAAACTCTCCTTCCCTGGATTTAAAAAAGTACAGAAACAATCACAAGTAGCAAGCATAATTTAAATTAAATACTCCCTTCAGATATGATACCCTCACTGAAGGCACGTATCAACATCCACCTTTGGAAAGATAATGAAGTCCTTGCAAAGCAGTGTCGGAAGGCAGTTATAATCAGAGAGCTGCCTTCTGTCCCGGCACTGGGACGTGCTATCCACTGGTGCTCCCCAGACCCACCGCCCAGGAATAAAGTGCCTATTGTCTCAGCACTGTGCTAATTGTGAAAAAGCAGCCCATGCAGTAAGCATAATAATTATCCAGACAAACAAGCAAAGGCAATCATGGAAGGAATGAAAAGGGTAAAAATACACGACCAGACAAAGCAACCCAAGAATGAAATTAATATTCACAATGCAATGTTAGCCCGCAGAAGGTCCCTTTCATGGCATGGCTACTGCATACAAGAGACCATTGTCTACATGCAACAAAATCAGTATGTGAAGAAAACTTCATGTAGCTCCAGAGAGAAGAAAAGCTGTTCTTTCCCAGAAGGCTCGCTCCTCGTCCCACTATTTTGATTAAATAAAATTTTGGACTCTTCTGCCCAGTGTCGTTAAAAAAGTTGCCTCTTAGAGTCCCACCTTCCTTGATCTCTCTAAGGTTTTTTTCCACCTCCCCGCTTTCCTCCCCAGCTGTATAAATATGAACAAAAAACCCATGCTCATCCAAACAAAGAAAAAATGGACTGAATATGCATAGCCTCATTAACTAAATTTAATTATGACAAGCGGCATATTAATCAGTAGTTGCTCCAGTTACTGCATTCATTGGAAGGGAGGAGGACTCCAAATTAAGAGGAAGCGTGGGGGACAATCGCATGCTGATTAGGAGGCTGCTCACAACATGATACAATACACTTTCTAAATAATTATTCAGAGGAAACAGAATAAAAGAAGCAGATTGCTCTATTTTTAAGACCAACTCGGTAACAATTAGCAGGAGCATGATGACAAGGCTGCTTTCTTTTTTCCGTGGCTGCTTCCACCTTCACATTCTCACACCAACTTGTTTGGCAGGCAGTGCAAAATTTGCATTTCACATTAAAAAAAAAAAAAAAGAGAGAGAGAGAGAGAGAGAGAGAGAGAAGGAAACTAAGAGAGAGAGGAAGAAGAAGAAAGAGAAAGAGAAATCCCATGCTGTCCTTGCCTCTGTTTCCTAAGAAGGCCCATGCCACTACAATAGCAGAGAAACACTATCTAGCTGGCTGCGGCATTTGGGAGCCTTGCGGAGTCACCGAGCTGGGGCTTGAAACTTTGCACAGCCTGAACTTTGCAGCATGTCAGCATGTGCACTGCAGCAGTGAAGGAGGAGCTCAGAAAGGGGGGGGAAAAAGAGAAAAGAAAAAAAAAAAAAGCTTTTTTGGGGGGGGAGAAAAAGTTTTCACACCAACTTACCATCCACCAGGTCCTGGCTGACATGTCATAGCATAGCTGCCATTTTATGGAGCTGTCCGACGCTTTCCCTGCCATTACGCCGTCAGCAACCTTCATCAGATGCAGCTCAATGGAAGATAAGACACCTAATCAAGAAAACATCAGCAGTGGCTTGCTGGGCTACATGTAGGCCAATCCTTATCACACTGCATCATGGGAAAAGCTCCTTTATTAGCAAGAACTCCAACCTCACTGATATAAAGACAAGGATCAGGGCTTTTTTTTTTTTCTCTCTCTTTTTTTTCCTTTTTGTCTGAAGGGATTGGTGAAAGTAGCCAGCGCTCTTTGTGTATCATGTGTACGCGAGTTTAGTATCTTGCAAGTGGGCGGCAAACTACATCACTGGGCTATGCAGACTTAAGTTTATTTGCATTCTTCTCAGTTGTATATTGTTTGACATGGTTCGTGGTCAGCTCCGAGAGCAAGAGCGGAGGAAAAGGGGCTGCTCTGAATTAGTGCCTGCCCAGCGTGGGCAGCCCGGCCTCACCCAGGCAGCGGGGGCATGCTTTGGATGCCATAAGCCCCGGTGTGTGCGTACGCACACTCACACATGCAGGCACATGCGCCTGGGAACACACAGGTAGCAGCTGCAGCTGGATGCGGCGGAGGTTGCCAAAGGCTACAAACTGTGTTCTCCTACTGGACATATGGAAGCAGTTTAACTCTTTGCAATCAGCCTGTCACAGGGAATAGGATGGCTGGTGAGCTGGTGTGAGGAGCGGGGGTGGGCATGTAGTTTGGTTTCAGTGCCGCAGACTTTTCCCCCTCCCTTCCCAAGGATGTCCATGATCTCCCCTGCTCCGGGTGATCTGGCTGGGAAGGGGGAGGCGAGGGGGAGGGAGCTTCTCCCTTCTGTTCCACAGCCTCTGGTCATCTGCCTGTTGTACCTACCGCCAGCAGGGAGAGAAGGCAAAACAAAACCTGCAAGGTTTTCCAGGCAGAATGGAAAACACGAGATTCCCTGAAGGAAGGCCTGGCTTAGAAGAACGGATAATTTTCATTTAATTTTAAGAGGCAGAAATAGGAAAGTATGTATATAAACACATAGAGGAAATCAATAAACCCTGGCTCATGTTAAAGGGGATGGATATACGGAAGGAACAGGATTTGCTAGTCTTGCTTGAAGGGGTCAGCATCAGTTTCACCACTGTGCTGCAGATTCTGCATGTGCTTTACATGCAAGTCCCTCTTTGGCCAGAAATATCATATTTCAGAGATTGCCAACTTAAAATTATCACATTAAAACAATAATGGCAGAACAGCAAGCACTGCACATGCTTAGCATCTCTGTACTAGTGATTGTGTTTTCGGTTTGTCATCTTCCACGTCATTGTCTGAGCATTTTCCACTAAAAAAGACTTTTAATTTCACAAGATCATTACACCAATTTGCCTTGAACCATAGGTCAGACTCCAGGACTGCGGCATGTGTTATGGATGTACCACACTGCAGCACACGGCCACCGCCAGGACTCCTCATTATTGCATCTCTTCTTTCCCATTCACTTGTTTGCTCCTTTTCCCTCCCTCTTCAGTCCTTTTCCCTTCCCTTCCCTTCCCTTCTCGCAGCTGAGGCTGGTGTAGCTACTGCCTTAGAACTGGAACACTCCTGCTGATAAGCAGAGCATCCATGCATGCTCAGAGTGCTTCTGATTTTGAGGTGACCAGTAGAGATATCTGGTATTGATCCACCACCATCAGCTCTTGGTCAGAGATGGCATCCCTGACCCTTTCAGGTTAGTCTTGAAGCAGGCACAGCCCCCAAAGAAATGACTTTGAGCAAGTCCAGAAGCCCTGGCAACAGAAATGCTCTGTAGCAACACCAGGTGCATCAAAAGATGAAAACTGCTTTCTTTCTCCACATCTGCTGTTACAGTTAGCTTGCTGCCTCAGTTTCATATTTTAATTACAGTGATGAGGCCAGAATAAAAAATGCCAGACATGGAAATACTGAGAGCTCTGGACATCCTAGTCCCCTACATTTGTTTTTCCTTTACATCTAGATAAAGAGCTCTATACAACAGATGAGGATGTTTCCTTCTTTTTCATTTCACATAGGTCAAAATGGTAGATAGGAACCTAAGAAATGTTTGGAATACTGAAATATCTGCCTGTGGTAAGGCGCAGTGGGATGGCTGAGCTCCCTTGCTATGCACAGGAAGCACTGTATCTTCCCCAGTCCCAAAATCCTGGTCAAACTTTGTGATAACACTTACAAGGCATGGGGAACACCAGCAGCTATGCACCTTGTCTGGCACATAATACAGTGCCAGACCAGATGATATCAGCAAGCACTGGACAAAGGATAAGAGAGTTTTATCCAGCCACTGGCAGGCAGATGAGTCAGGTGCCTTAGAGGTGTCAAGTGCAGGGCTCTCCCAAGGCCTCTCTCAAGGCCAGCTTGCAGCCAGGCCAGGAGGGCAGGCAGCTCTCTATGGTGGCAGGAGATGGACACCCACAAGAAGCAGGCCACTCCCCTACATAAGAACCAGGCTCATGGCTCCAGGGCCAGGGATGTCCTTCCTTCCATCACCATGCAGCACAGCCCTGGTACCAGAGAAGGGAGTATCCCAGCAGTGAGCCCAGTGTCCTGGCCTGCACGCATTGTACAACCAAAGAGCATACCTTCCTGTGCAGGGAAACCCAGGCATAATGTGTAGGGTAAGTTTTCAGCAGTTTCACACCCGCTGAAGTCTGATCAGAGATGAAGAAGCCAACTGTTCCAGCCACTAATCGGCCTTGCCAAAGCAGCTGACAAATCCCCAGTCAGTGCGGTGCCGCTGGGAGTGGGAGACCACACGTTAGGTAATCATGAGACAGTTCCCTGTGCTCAAAAGAGGATAAAAGTTTTATCGCACCACGGTGAGCCGGGGAAGCTGAGCTGTGCTCAGATGCCCAGCCTGCAGCAGATCTGATCCTGCAGCATCCTCTTCTGCCAAGCCCTCTGTGAGCAACGTGGCCATCACGTTCCATCTCAGGGGAGCAGAGTTCCCAAAGCTTCAAGGAGACTGCAAACCTCCTGCAGGCGCAGACAGAATGAGGATGTTTTATCTGCAGCCAGGAAAGACAGAGTAAATGATGAGCCTTCCTTCTGTTGCCCTTCCTGCGTTGGCTGGGGACAAAGTGGGCATTTCTGGCACCCAAAAAGCAGTGCCTGCAGCGCTGGTCAGCACATGCTTCCCACACACGTGCTGCTCCCATGCCCCCTCCGCCAGCTGGGAGCCCAGCCTTCCCCCGGGCGGGTCTGTTCTGCAGATGGGATTTGAAAATGCTGTAGAGATACTTGGAGATACGCTCATGCACACTGCTGGGAGAAACACGCAACTGGTATGAGAAAAAGACAAATTTATGAGGAAAAACTTTGGTTTTGGTGAAAGCGTATTGTATTGCATAAAAGAAATGTGCTTCAAGGTTATGCAAACTTTCATTTTGATGGAACTTTTTTTTTTTTTTAAACCTTAATGACTTAATTAAGTCAAGTGAAAATTGGAATAAAATATCTGTTCTGGCTGATCTCCATTTTAATTCTTTCCTAAGCAACTTTCCACATTTTTTAAATAATGAGAGAAGATGTCAAAATGTATTTTTCTCTTAGAGCAGAAATCTGATTACTAAAAAGCAAAATAAAATGCAAGTAAACCTATCTTTAAATACCTGTCTTTTTGATAAATTAAATTAAGAAAATAATTGCCAGCATGACTTTTCCCCAGCAGTGTGGATTTTCACAAGGTTTGTTTTCTCCAGACTGTCTCTGCTCAAGGCAACTTCCACATTCCATATCCAGGAGGGAGTTAACAAACATCACTGCCCTTAATGAGCCCACAGGAATCAATTAGTTTTCTTCCATAAGGCCCCGACACCTACTAATAGAGAGGCTCAGACAAAGAATTTGCAGTATTTACAGAGCTGATGTAGAGAGACCTGGGCTAGGGCTACGGATTCAAGGAAATAGAGCAAACAAGATCAACGTTTAAACTTTGAGATGATCTTGATTTTATATATTTTTTTAATTTACTGCTGGAAAAATCCTGAACTGTCTTTGGAAGGAAAATAAATCTGAAAAATTGTTGCTATTGTAAATCTAGAACAGCGCTTTTTTTCAGCAGATATAGTCTAGTGTCCAGAGGTTATCTATGGCATACAGAGACCCTCCCAGTGTTGACAATTCCGTTTCCATGGTCAACAATAGACTTCTGAGTAGATACTTATCAGAAATAATATTTCATAGGAAAACTTCCAGGCTAACTATCTGATCCCAGACCATTAGTGTTAACAGCAAATAGTTAATCACACATCACATTTGCTTATTCCCACACACAACTCTCTCTCACACACATGTGCACACTTGTACAGCTGTCATTTTCAGGTTGAAGGTGGGACACCAGCTCCAGCTGCTTACTCTGCAGTGAGAAGCTGAACTGGTTCACAAGAGTCTTAGACGTTCAGAAGGTCCTTTGAGAATTCCTTTGTTCCACCGGGAGCACATATGTGTGTGTAGACCCATGGTCTTTGTCTACACATGGCAGCTACCTCTTTAGTGTGTGCTGATGTTCTCTTCTTGGCCTAGAGTTTGTCTGCTCTTGTCCATTTAAAAGGACAGTGGATCTCCAGAGCCTCATAGCTCTTGAGAGGCTTTCCCATGCTGTCCCTCAGCATGTACTTTTCTTCTCTTTTTCCTGCTGTTTTCTGGTAAATATTTTCCGTACAGTGTCATTGGCACCTACAGAACCCATTCACATAAGACACAGAGAGGCCCTTTATGTCACCAGGACTTTTTTCTTCTAAGAAAGCACTACTTAGCTACAGAAGCCTAACAATACACTGCTTTCCAATGAGTTGTTTATCCTACCAAATCCAAATGTGGTGTTTCCTTCAGTAAAGTGGCAGTAGGAGCTGAGGAGAACAGTATTATTTTTGCTTAGCCATTCTGCTTACCTACTTGGTATGAATTCAGAGACAAGGCTTTACAAGCAAATCAACAAACAAACCAACATACAAAAACACCTACAACAATATCTAACCATGACAGACTTTGCCTAACAAATGTCTTTGCTGAATGCCTGAATGAAGAAAGCCAGCCAGCATTCTTATGAAGTCCTTCACCAGATATTTTAGATATTTTCACCAGGTACTTCATAAGCAGACACTTCCACTTCCTCTCCTTTAGTCAGATGTACTTCTTCTCTGGAGCTCTGCAATACTGGAGAAGTGCCACAGTACCTCCAGGACTTGGTACCTGCAAGTCCTGGCTAACCTGAGCCACTAGGAACAGTGGTGACATCTATTAAACGAATAAAGGTTGACATGGAGGTTCTTCCAAAAAAAGTTTTTTACTTCCATCACGAATGTCTGATATGTAGTCTTTCAGGTCCAATGCAGCATTTTTTTTTTTGAACAGATAATAGACAGAGGGTGGCAGGAGCTCTCTGGAAGGACCCTGCCTGCTGGGGACAGGTGTTGAGAGTTGCAGCTGGGCAGGCAAGTGAGCTTCCAAAAAACACCTGGTTCTTGGGCTGATGACAAAGCAAAGCAAAGCAAAGCAAAGCAGAGCAGAGCAGACTTGGCCAAAGAGCCAGGTGAAAAACACTGGGTTTTAAAAGTCTGAATCTGTCAAACTCAGGTTAAGTGTGACAATGTAGCTTGAAAAATTAATATTAAAATCATTTCAGTATATCCACAGAACTGCTGCAGCTTGTTTATGCACCTATATGTTGTAATACCTTAAAGCCTAGACAGCAGACATACAGTGGTGGAAACATGCCCAAAACAAGAGAGTTCCACTGTATGTTCTAAAATAGCTCCAGGAAATGCTTCAATTGCATTATTTACATTGAACTAATTCATGCAGAACAATGGACCTACAGCACAAGAGTTGAAAGTGCTAGAATTCTAGCAGCTTGCTTTTGGTTTTGTGTTTGTTTTTTAATTCAGTACACAAAATGCAGTATGTGACTTTTTTAATTTCTAAAAAGAAAAATCTCTAAAGCAAAACTATTATTTATAGATGGAGGCGGAGTTAACACTTGCTGCTTTCATTGAAACAGCTTGATATTTAAGAACTGTGTGTCTTACACAAGTGTTCTTTATTCACTGAGTTCCTTGTGTCATGAGAAGCGTGGCCATTAAATTTTGTGCAGGATAATACTGCATCCGCATCATTTGTGGGTTGGATTTCATCTCTGTGAGCTGTGCTACAGTTGTAGAAATCTGAATTGTGTCCCTTGAGATTGAATGCTAAGAAGTAAGGTAATAAATAGAAGTCATTATGCTGCTTGTTCAAGATCTCCTTAGAATCAGGGATGGATTCTTTTCACCTTCTCTTTGAAGAGACAGGCATACTGATAGGCTTCTTCAAATACACTGCACTTTTGTACCTGGATTCAAAGCAAGCTCTTTGCTTGCAGCACACTTCTAGTTTGGGGCCTGCTGAGACAACCTTAGGCACCAAGGGCTTACCCCCTGCTTGGCACTCAATTTGTGGCAGCTCAAGCTACATAAGAAGACAGAGGGCTTTGGGGAAATCAGCTGCATTTCCCCAGACTTCACTGCAAATCTGCTCAAGAGCAAAAAAAAAAAGAAAAAAAAAAGAAAGAAAAAGAAAAAGGAGAGGTGGCTGCTCAACTTTCCTGGAGCACCACTGAAATGAGGTGTTGGCAGCTACATGCAGTCCTCAGCAGCTATTTCACCACTTTGCTGCACTGCTGTCCCTTCTGCTCATCCCATACAGGAGTTGCAGGAAGACTCTGTCCATAGGAATTTTCTCACAGTGTCTCAGCAGAGCTTTCTGGGCCAGAGTTAGCCCATTTGAAGATTTGTACCTGCCATGAGCACCCTCAGTGAGGTGGGCACCAGCACACCATCTCTTGCTCAGGAGTTCTTGACAGCTCATTGGACAACAGTTCTGTCTGAACAGAATGCTAATTTTGGGCCTTTACTCCTCAGGCTGGAAGCTGAGGCAGAAACCAGGTGGACAAGGGTTAGTGCAGATCCATTTCACAGTTATCTGCGCGGTTATCTCCTCCTGATTTTCCTCAACAAAAGTGTCGGTTTTCAGTATCTAAAGGCATATGATTTAGGTACCCATGCGTATGTGCTGAGTGTTAGCAATGGTTCGTGATTTTATATGATTTTTCTGCTTGCTTTTTTTTTTTTTCCCCCTCATTTGCATGTTTCTGTGCCTTCCTCTCATCCAGTTTTACCTGATAACAGTTAGTTCAGTGTGGGTAGAGCATGAAGTAATCTGTCCAGCCAGCAGAGACTCTGCAATCCCACGGGAAACAGCAAGCGTGGTGAATTAGAGCTGGCGGGAGCTCAGGAAGAGCTCAGGAGGAGCTGGCTCCATTGCTCTCTGTGCACCGTCCAAAAGGAGCACATGCAGTGAGAGGAGAGTTCAGCTGCTGACAGAGAACAGCAAGCTATGCATAAATGGAAAGAAGTATAAAGTTTACCTCAGTCCCCACCTGGGAAAATGATTATCTGCCTGAAAATAGCTCTGAGGTTTCACAGAAATTATATTGTTAAAGCTTGCTTCTGAAAGGCCTGCAAACAATCACGTAGCTCAATTCACCCGTTCAACTTACAAATCTAGGGACATATTAGACAAACTAAATGCATCATTTCAATACCTCACCAGCGCGCTTGGACAATAGGGGTCAAAAAAATGTGTTTGGCTAATTATTTGGATTTTTATCTTTAAAAGCCCATCGGCCTATGTGAAAGAATTACACAGAGTATGGATGGAGACAGCATGCCCTTCAAAGCACTCACTAAACTAGCAGGCCTGCAGTTACTGTTCTCCTCACAAATTATTTCTCTGCTGCCTTTTTGCCACCTGTTTTTAATGATAAATAGAGCTCAGCTTCATGGCATTGTTCTTCTATTGGGATACAATATTAGCATTTTAAAGCTTTTCAAACTTCTTAAAAACTTTTACAAATATAATTCAAGGTGCATTTCTGATGTGTTTGTGAAAACCTTTACTAAATCTTGCAAAGACAGTGGAGCACAGAGAGTAACAGAGCATCCTCAGTCATCTTCTCCCAGTCATATTAAAACTATCTCCCCAGTACACCTTTTTCTAAACCATATATTAATGTTATTTACCACATATCTTTTAGGAAAAAAACAAATTTCTCTACCACTGCTCTCACAATTTTTTGTCCTAAGAATAAATGAACTGAAGTGATAAACTAAGAAAACAAATGCCTCTTACTTCCTTTATTCAGAAATTCGCCACTTTTAGCTTTCTCAAATAAAAGAGACATAATTAAGTTAACTGTTTTGGCTAAATAATGCTCTGCACTATGCTTTTCAGTCCAAATGAAGAACTTGGTCCCTTCCAATCCAAACCATTCTATGATTTTTTCCTGATTCATTTTCTACATATTTAAAATATGAAAATCCAGAGAGATTATCATATCTCAGATCTAACTTTTACCTCTGGGTTTTCAAATGCCTTTGAGCTCATTCTTCAGAAGGCAGCAGCTACAGTTTAATGAGAAGTCTCTATGAAGACTGAAGATCTCGATTTGGCTTCCTGGTACATTCAGATAAAGAAAAGCTTAGCTATGTTATAAAAAGCACAGATGTGGGATATACGGGAAGATGAGGAGAGTGAGCTGTGTTTCCCAGTATGGTGTACCTCTCATAGGCCAGCAGTGCCACAGTGCACTTCTAAGATGTTGTAGCTTAGAACAAAATGGCTACAGCAGAAAAGGAAGAGACCATTGTCTTCACATGCAGGCTTGCTGGCAATTGCACTGTGTCTTGCACCTCTTATGGCAAGCAGAAAAGCAGAAGCATTTTGCCACTGGAAGGAATTCTGAGTGGTGCCTTCGAGGAACAGTTTGTTAAACCCGGAAAACCCCCGTCTCATCCAGTAAAATTAAAGCAAACCAGACATGCGTGTTCAGCTCTTCCTGTTTCTAAATGTTGGACTGTAGCTATTCTACATTTCCTACCAATAAATGGCTAGCTTGCACATCTTCCTGCCCTCTTTTGAGAAAAAAACTTATCGAAGCATTTTCTGTAATGATGCACTTATTCTTTCCTAAGTGTGTCAGGGGACAATACAAGAGCCAACATCACTGTTAGAAAGTCTTTGGCAGTAGTAATATATTTTCCTCCATCTGAAATGCATAGTCAGAATTATCATTTCAAGATCTCAGAAAAATGAGACAGACAAGACACTTCACATTTTGAAATCCTTCTTTACTAAGTGCCCCAGACACAGGTAGGTCATTTCAAGAAGTGCTGTTGCAAAGGATTAAACGCTTGCTACAAATGATCAGATGTGACTTATTTCAGAAGTTGATCATTTCAGAGGTTAATGGATACTGATGCATTAATTACAATAGCTTTCTTCCTAAGAAATAATTGAGTAAGTACGGATTGCTTTCATTAAAAATGCTAGTGCTGGAAAACAGAGATTAACTTGATGATGAAAAGATGTAATTTTAAAAAATATGAATAGTTTTTAGTTAGTTAATTGTAGACAGGCATTAACTTTATAAATGTTTCCTGTGGCGCTAAGCAGTGACCTCCATGTTCCACAGAACATCACCAGAGATAAACCAGAAAGCAGTCAGGGAACTTCAGTGATATTGCAGGTAAAGTTTTGATGAATGCACAAAAGCAAGGTTCCAGTGATGTTGAAAATGATTGCTTTTGGCAACTTTCTGTACGTGGGATGCAAAAACATCAGTTCAAAATCAGTTCAAAATGTTGCCACCAGTAGAGTGGCTGGGTGTCTAACTTGAAATTTGACAAAATACTGAGCAGTGACTTTGAGAAAACAGGGACGAAATGAATCAATTGAAAAACGTGAAAAGCTCTGTGTTGAAAGTCTTGAAAAAGAAGACTTGTCCTGTAAAAAAAAGCCTAACAAACCATCAGTTTCTAGTGAAAAATCTTATTCTTACTTCCTATCTAGGTCTAATTAGTGCAAAATCAATTCAATGAATAGTATTTTAAATTACTTGAAAAAAATGTAGTATCATTTTCTGCTGGTTTTATAAGTATTTTTAATAAATGAACTTATTCATTTTTCTTTTCCATTTCCATGCTGTGCCTTTGCACTTCCTTCATTATTTTATTAATTTGTCACAAAACCACAGATTTGTCTAACATTAAGTGTGAGTTCAGAGTAACATACACCCCAAAAGCCATTGCTTTTCTGTTGCTGTAACAATTCTTCCATCCGCCCTCACTGCATCTGAGCAGGGAAGAAGCTGCTGCTTCCCCTGCCGAGCATCATATGTCAAGCAGAAAGGCAGCAGGGACCATCCACTGTGAGGCTTACTTCCATGATTCCTTTTGTTATTTCAGAAGTATGGGATGAACTGTGCTCATGCGGACTATTTTGCTCACTTATGCTTTGAATCATTTTCATTTCATTTGTTCACTGATGGGTTTGAGAGGCGCTCAGGTATTATTTTCACCAAAGTTTAGACTTAGTTGACTTATAGCTACTCAGAGGCTGCAGTTTGACACAGAGCTACAATCAGCTCTCAGTAAAGAAAAATATCTTACAACTACACAGAAAGGTTTATATCACTGGAGGTCGAAGGTGATTAGAATCTTAACATCACTGGTTATAATTTACATCACCACTAATGACTGCATTGTTGATTCTAAAACTACAAAGAAAATGAGAAGAAACATAGGACAAGAGTGATAAAACATATTTGAATGCATTGTTTATTTAATCTGCAACATACACTGATATCACTCGTGTAGAAAAGTGATGCTAATTGTTTAAGATGTGCAACAAAGCTGTTACATAACATAAAATTATTCCTGTACAACAGAGTGATTTATGTGTACAATTAATTATCTACTTAATCTATATTATATTACATAACAAATAACTTTTGTAAACAAAACACTGGTAATTCAGTTGCTTCTTATGAATTACCATTGACTTTAGGCTTTCATTTTTTCAAAGGAATGCTGATTTAAGGAAGAAAGGGAGATGGAAGATAAAATCAGAAGTCTCTTCCCTCAAAAGAGTACAGTGAAGATAGAACAGTCTTATCTTACTGTTAGTAACCTACAATACCTGGAATGCCAGATCTTGTGTTGCTGGCATGTTGAAAGCATGTAAATGGTAAGGGAAAACAGCTCTCAACTACTGGAAAGCAGTGCATTAAATATAACAGCGAAGCATCTCTGCCTCATTTCATTCTTCTGGAGGAAGGGATCACCACACACTGATTCTTGGGTTTACTTTTCTGTAGGAGTCCACGCACCACCTGTAAGAGGAGGGAAAACAATTCATGCTGCTCCATTGCTCACTCATTAGGAATAATGAATATGGGGGAAAAAATGAGTTCAGCTGCATCTTTGCTTTTCTTCTCTTTTTACAGTAACATCTTACTGACTCTCAAAACTGCGTTGCATCAATTTTGTCTTCTCATGTTTTTCTACATCATAAATCACATCATGCAAAATTCAGTAGTGAATTCACTGTCATACTGAGGCTCAGGCATATCTGTGATTCCATGGACTTTATCTTCACCTTGGAGGGATGCAAGTAAAGCTGTGTTCATGGAGCAGGTAATCAGAGGACACCATGCTGATGAGATGTCAAATTACTCTGCATACCTAAATTCTTATTAAAAAGGTATACGGTGCTCACATATTCACATTCTTTCATTTTCACCCTTTTCTGAGACGCTATAGAGGCTGCTGAATTGAACTTGTAGGACTTCTTCACCTCGGTGCTCAGAAGATCATCAGCAAAATCACCTTAGGATTTCATAGTTTAGTTTTTTTTTTTTTCTTTCACAAAAGGAGGGGATTTCACAATCTGCCAGTTATCAGCTGTTACTTGGAGACAGACCTGTGACTAAGCTTCCTGCAAGTAAAACCATTCTTATCCTGGTTGCTCCCCCCAATCAATCAATCAATCAATAGACAGACAGACAGACAGACAGACCCTGCTGATCTTCACCGCTCAACTTCTGTGGTTACTGTAGCAATGAAAAATTTTATCTCCCTGGCTTTATGAGGCCTTTTTCCCACCTACGTGTGCTCTGAGATACGTATGCTTGTGTTAAAAGTTTGTTCAGAGGGAGAGCAAGGAGGAAGAAAGGTTGTGGAGGCATGCTGTCACACATAAACTCCTCCATATCCACATCTCTCTGCCTGTCTGGCTATGGCTGGCTTCACGCTGTGACTTCCTCTCCCTGAAAACCACACTAGGTTAAATAAACATGAGGTCCCTGAACTCTTTGAAGACCAAGAATACATGAACTGGTGGAAAACACATTGCTTCTCCTTTCCTTGTCCGCAAGTTTTACTGCAGCTTCTCATATCATTAGGATGCACAAACATCAAATGTTGTATGTGCCATTCTAAGATTATTTTCCCATATTTAGCAGGGTGTGAGATCCTCCATTTCACCACTCCAGGAGAAAACAAAATCTCGCCTGTTGCTTTCTGGGAGTATTATGGTAGGAGGACAGGGAAACCGTGACGTGGCGTTTCAGTGCCAGGATTTAACACTTGAAATAAAGCTGAATGGTTGATCCTTAAAGGCTTATGTGGAAGAATTCTGACCCTCTGTTTGCTGGAGATTCTGTATTACAGGTGAGCACGTAGAGTTAAAACTTCCAGCTCTGGCTATTAGTGATGAATTACTAGAAATCTTCCCCAGCCCATACAGACACTGTACATACATTTTGTTACAGAAATGTGCCTGTAATATGCTAATATTTGGAGTGATCAGAATGCAGAAAGGTGTTTTCAATTTCCTTGTGAGCAGCTTCAGTATCTTGGGTATTTGATAAATCTATCTCCTAAAGCTCCAGTGTTTGAAAAGGAAGTAAATGTGAATCTCAACATGATCACCTAAAACGTGCTCACCTGCTACTCTCCTCTTCAGTTTAATCCAGAGTTAAAGGCAGGAAACTAAGTATCATTTCCAATGCTATCTTCCTCCTCGGTCCAGATGTGTGTCATGAGTCTAACCAAGTTTATCCATGTGAGATGAAAAACACATGTACTTCAAATTCCATATCGCTGTGCAGCCCTGGATTTTAGGAAGCCCAGATTTCTTATTATTTCACATGTAGGATATGGTCATTTCTTCTGGATTGGATTAGTCACACTTCTCCTACTTGGATAAAATAATGTAATGGAAGAGACAACATTTGAAAGGCATAGAGTGTGCAGAATCTGAGTAAGATTAACAGTAAAAAAAAATAGATAATGCAAGTGCACAATCATGGTAAGTGTGGACCCATTTCTGAGGGGCTTGGACTGCACCACAAGCATGGGAGTTGTCCCCAGCCTAAGGATGGAAGGGAATGCAGAGGGGTGATGTAATTATATTAATGGTGAATGAAAGGATTCACCACAGCACCTGTTCTGAAGTGAAAGTACAATGAGTGAAGTAGGAACGTGAATGCTCACAAATATTTGTAGTGCTATTTCATTCTTAAATAAAAGATTTATACTGGAGGTTACTGAACAGTTCTACTCTGCCTGGATTTGGGGAAGTATTCCGCACCCACTCTTCTGAACAGCATCAGTTTTACTTTATAGACAGTCCAATGGACCACAAAACATAGCTGCCTGCGAGGAGCCAGAACTGAATGGGAGGATACACACCAGTGAACACATGAACGAACATTCTTAAAAAAATTAAGTTTGGTGGTAAATTTTAATGAACACTGTGATAAATGAAGGGCTGAGAGAGTTAAAAAGCTGGGCCTTATCAACCTTAGCTTACTAGAGCTAAACGCAAAGTTTTGCACAGGAACAATGAACGCAGCTAAGTCTGGGGAACTGTATCTTGACTTTAGTGTCATAGTGTACAAATTCACAGACAGATGCTGTAATAACCAGCAGATCTAGTGTGAAAAGGAAGAGGGTTTTACATGAAACGTCTGTATTGGTCACTCTCTATCAAATGCCATCGATAAAACTGTTTACATCACCTCCTTCTGTAAGATTTCAAATGCATATTCACTTGAATTATCAAATAAATATGTGTCTGAAAGGCATCTTAATTCCACCTAATAAGTTAGTTTAGGTAATGAGAGTGGTCAGGGGTTCTTCCGGTGATACAGATCTAACACATCCAAATTAAACCCTCAAATTCCAATCTGGAAAAGAAAGCAATGAAAAACTGGAAATGGAAAAAGATAGTAAACCGAAGGATAAAGCAGCCAAGGTAAGTGGTGGATTTGCAGTTTCTTGACACACTCAAGAATACCTATCTTGTAGGAGACTGAAGGGAGGCGAATGAAATTATATTGTCTATTTTTGATAAGCCTGGTTAAGATCATAAAACTTTAATGTATTTGAGCATCATTGTTACAGGTGAGCAAAGGCTATAGAAAGGTCTTTCCAGAAAGAATGCCTGCAAGACACTGTAAATGTGGCTTTGATGTCTGAATAGATGCACCAGCTGGAGGTCTTGAAAGAAAAAAATTGAATGAAAACAGATTAGAAATTGTACAGTTATCTCTGGACACAAGTGTCTGCACTACTATTGATTTTCACATCTTATTTTCTCTCCCTATGTCTCCAAAGCATGGCAAGTGCTTATAGATCTGTGCAGGAATTAACTGGCGTGGAATAGAAAAGATATATTTCTGTCAGAAGAGGAGTGTAAGTGAAGTATTTGGAGAAAGATAACTTCTGAGTAATAAATACTATCATAATAATCATGAGGTTGTGGTGAGGTGGCGGTCAGCCTCTTCTTCCGTGTAACTAGTGATGAGAGAAAATGGGTTCAAGTTGTGCCGGGGAAGATTCAGGTTGGATATTAGGAAGAATTTCTTCTCTGAAAGAGTGGTCAAGTACTGGAACAGGATGCCCGGGGAAGTGGTTGAGTGAAATATTCAAGAAACATTTAAATGTTGTACTGAGGGACATGGTTTGGTTTAGTGGGGGTGTATTAGTGGTAGGTGAATAGTCAGACTTGATGACCAAGGTCTTTTCCAACCTTGGCAATTCTATGATTCTATGTATTAAACGGACATTTCTCTCTGCCTTCTTTGAACACAATGATCTACTCTGTCTGTGTGGGGCAAATAGATACGTGCTATATGAAAATTTTTGGTGTATAGATTAACTAAGAATACTAAACCTGTGTTTCTGTGGAAAAAAGACTCATATCTTCCTCCCCTCTTTCAGTGATCCTACATATGCTACAGCTGAAGAAGAGCTGAGAGACTCTTCCAGGTGATATTTGTTCCTCCTTGGTATTGCAAGAAACACTGGTGTGTTCTTTGCCTATGTAGTCTCTCCTTTCCACCGCTTGTCTCTATACTTTCATGATGTACACGTCAAAATCACACCAAACCACGAGCAACCTTCCCATTAGCTGAAAATATGTGCTGTTCTCCATCTTGTCTTGCATAAAGTCTCTCCCTGCCTTTTTCTTCTGGTTGGTGTTAGAGTTCCCAGCCAGCATACGCGAGAGGTCTGAAGCCCAGGCCTTAGGAGGAGTAGCTGAGGGAGCTGGAATTGTTTGGTCTAGAGAAGAGGAGGCTCAGGGTAGACATTATAGGTCTCTATAACAACCTGAAGGGAGGCTGTAATGAGCTGGGGGTCGGCCTCTTCTCTCATGTAACTAGTGATAGGAAGAGAGGGAATGGCCTCAAGTTGCACCCAGCGAGATTCAGGCTGGATGTCAGGAAAAACTTCTCTGAAAGAGTGTTCAGCTGCTGGAATGGGCTGCCCAGGGAGGTACGGAAGCTACTGACCCTGAAGGTATTTGAGGAACATTTAGATGTTGTACTGAGGGACATGGCTTAGTGGGAACTATTGGTGATAGGTGGACAGTTGGACTGGATGATCTTGTAGGTCTTTCCCAATCTTGGTGATTCTGTGATTCTATATAGCATCCACTGTTCCTTTACTTTGAGGAGCACGCTGTGCATCCTTCAGGTAAAAGCCTGTCCTCCTCCTCAAACAGTCCTCTGCCCCTTTCACTTAGCAACCAGAACAACCATCAGAAAGGGCTTACAGAACGTTCTTTTTTAAATCTCTCCAATAATTTCTGACTTTACCAAGAACATTAATGGTGACACTATATAAGGTGAATAAACTGGTAAACCTTGCTCAATAATCTTAAGCTTTTAAGTTGCATCTGTGTGGATATGCAGGCGTTCGTATATACTGAAGAGGAACAAGACAGGAATAAAGCAGACTGGCAGAAGTGCTAAAAGCAGGAAGCTGGATGCTTCACAGCTATTACTTGTACATTAAAAGATGCTTACAGGATTTTTTTTTTTTTTAATGTGTACTTACTCAGCAGGATTTCCTTTTGTGCAGTCACATCTCAAGAACTGCGTCTCAGAAGACAAAGCTGTTCCAAAAACACTGCAGTCTTTCAGAATAGAACAAAGGTTGTTTTTGTTAGCTAGCAGCGCTTCTGAAAAGACTTTAGGAAATGGGATTCCATCTTTCCAGAATTTCATAATTCTGTGCTTCTGTACAGATGGCATAAATTTTATGTCCCCAATTTATATATATATATATATATATATAAATTTTTTTAAAAAATAAAAACATCACAGGACGGAAATACTTCTGGGATAGCTCAATTGATGCAAGCTCTCATATGTGGCTTTCCTTGTACCTCAACAAAGCTTAGGTTTGAGTTGCAACCTGTCCGTTGTTATTGTACCAAAACTTTGCACCATTTTCACTCACCTTGTGGAAAATGATCTGAGATATTTACCCATACAAGATTGGCTGCCAACTCAGAGACCAGAGAAACCTCCTTTTTTGGTAAATTCAGACAAAAGGAGTGTTAAATTCCTTACTCAATCTCCTCAACCCTGAATTTTGTAGCCAAACAGTCTAGTTTACATCAGCATTGTGATTTAAGTTTACTAATCCACAGTGTGTAGGAAACATGTGCAAAAGGACTTGCAGATATTACTCACATTTAACTTACGGTGAAAATCACAGTGTTTACAGTTTTATTTAAATCACTGAGAGTCACTGAGACCTACTTTTTTGGATTGGCTCTCCCTAGCTGATTTAAATCAGACGCTGCTGTCAGAAAGCTGCAGTGTATAGTTTTCTGAAAAGTGTATTAATCACTGGCTTGTTAAAATACACTCAAAACCACTTCCTCTTTGCCGAACAAATTATTACTTTTCTAATGAAGTGGGAAAGAGGAAAAAAAAAAACAACATTTTCAGGTCTTTCTAACTTCTTCTTGGCAGTACAAGGATAGAAAATAAAATTATTTTATCATTAACAGACATTTGGTGACCTATTTGAACTGCAAATAGTGAGTTATAGCAATAAGGTCAATTAAAATGAACTACTATTTAAATTCTTTGCTTCTACCTCACTAGCCTCAGTGGAGAAATGGTACTATATGACAAAGGAGGGAAGAGCCTCATCCAACAAAAGCATATGGGACAATAAATCTTTTCTTCTTTCATCATGTCACTCCTTCAGTTTAAAGCTGGAACATCCTTATTACACAGCTACATATTCATCCTTCAAATTCATTGAAGTCATTGCAGACCCTATTTTTTTTTCATATTTAATGCAATAAATTTCTTTCATGTGTAACGTAATAAGGGACAGCTGGTTTGCCACCTTACACAACAGATGAAGTTCTCTTAACTCTTCAATTTGACTCGAAACACTTTGCATCTCATCTGACAGAGTATCTGGTGGAAATAAGCAAACTTTCTTCTCATCTTAAACAGTGTGGTCCTTACCATCGTTCTGAGGCTGGATGTGCTTGTAATCGCACTCCACACCAGTCATGGAAGCAAAAAGAAATGGATACCGTAAAGTACTGTGACCTACTTACTGTAAAAGGACGCTATGCCATTGAAATCATAGAATGATAGAATGGCTTGGTTTGGAAGGCACCTTAAAGACCAGAGCTGTCCCCACCAGCTCAGGCTGCTAAGGGCCCCATCCATCCTGACCTTCAACGCCTACAGGAATGGGACTTCCAAATCTTCTCTGGGCAGCCTGTGCCAGGGCCTCACCACCCTCTGAGTAAAGGATTTTCTCTTAACATCTAATCTGAATCTCCCCTATGTTAGTTTAAAGCCATTGCCCTTTTGACCTATCACCACCAGACTATGTAAAAAGTTGGTACCCCTCCTCTACAAAAGCTCTCCTCAAGTACAGAAACCTGGACTTCAGACTTCCAGTAAAGACATCATGAGAGTCAGCACTTTGTGAACTTTTTTGCAAGCTCCCAAGATGGACTGGAACTACTCAGAGCTGCCAGAAGAATTTTGGAGAATTTCACTAGCTGTAATTCTCTGTTCAAGAATAGGTAGAATCACTTACTGTAGCCATAACTTAGTAGTGGTTGCTGCAGCAGTTGGTGAACAGTGTCCATGCACCTCAGCTCTGGGCTGCATCAATAGCTTTTGGGAGGATACCCGATGTCCTTGTTGGTGGGAAGTAAGCATGCAGCTGGGGAGCAGCTTGGGGCAGCGTGGAGCTCTGAGAATTCAGTGCATGACCACAGCCCTGGCTTGTGTCAAAGAATGCAGCACCCAGGACAGAGTGCGAGCAGGGAATTGCAGTCTTCTATCTTGTCACTGCAACAACACCCAATTCTTACTGCTGGCACCCAGGTATCTTGGCCAAGAAAATCAGAGGTCACGCGGAGAACTGAGGACGGATCTTCTGAGTTATAGAACTGTGGTCTAACTCGGTGCGTTAGCTTCCATCAGCTATCAAAACAATGATTAAATTTCACATTTGTAGGGTCAAATCATTGCACTGTCTGCCTTTATACCACTTGGGAAAAAAAGAGGAGCCCACCATCCAAATGGAAACCAACACACCATAGAACTGGGGACCTTGCCACAGTTATGAAAAAAGATCCTTGTTTTATGAAATAAAAAATTGTGAGGTTGTGAATCAAATCTTAAACAGCAAGATCATGTTCCATTTGGAGATAAATTATTACTTGGAATTGAAAGAGTCATTATGCCTCAGGAGCACCTGTCCAGTTCATTTTATGTTCAGCTCCGTGTGACTGAAATACAGCTTTTTGGCTTTCTGAATACAAAGTCTATTGCTGCATGTGTCTGATCTTAAACTAATCCTTCAGCGAAGGGAATGTTTTTGAGAGGGAAAGTCTAATGAGAAAAATATTGTGAAACTGGAGGACATATAAAGAATGTGCTGTGACTGATACAAATTCTGGTCTGGTTTTTTTCAAATTAGCTTAGCTGTATTTTATTCAGACTAACACATCCTCCATCCTTCCTCAAGCCTGTTTACTCAGCTGGATGTCCACAGGGTCCAATTTTCCCTCCAATTGCCCTTGCACACTAATATAATTGCAGCTCATATGGTTAATTGGTCAGCCTACAGCAGCGTTTCCATGCATTTGTTCATCTGCACTACCTGGCAGCCTCTTTAAATGAATTTATAGACTGAAAATACTATTGAATACTTCATTTCATTCAGTTTATAAAAGGACACAACACATCAAGAAATACTTCCAGGAGCTTTAGGCATTAAAAATATTGTAGTGTACACATTACAATAATTTTTATGGGCAAGTGGGAATAGATCTCTGTTTCCACACACCAAGAAGTAGGCATACAGACACAAAATTCAGTTGTACCTAATTTGCAAATACTAAAATAAATAAATTTCATAGTAGAGATCAACTGGATTGGAAATCATTATGTGGGGAAAAAAGGCCCAATAAAATTGTAGACAAGCAACTGAACTTGTTGGCAGTAGGCAAGAACGGCCTTTTCTGGAATACACACAGAACACAGAATTTTACAGGTTGGTTTTATGCTGCTGTGGAAGGCCCAGTATGAAAGTGATTTTTATTACTGTTATTACCAGAATCCAGTTCATGTGTTGAAATAGAAGATGCAAGTCCTGTGCCACAAACCATCATCACGTAGTTTGGACTCCCTTATTCATGAAGTGTTACAATTCAGCTATTTTAATCATTTCCTTGCAGGCATAACCACTGGCTTTTTGCTTCTGCTCACTTTTCTTGCAGTGGATCTTCCCAGGTCTCTAAATAATTTCTGCTATGTCTGAGACTACTGCTCACACCAAAATCAGCAGCTCCTATTTTATTACTTTCTGATGCATTTTTTCTGTGGTCACTAATATTTTATTTTGTACATCTAAACCTAATAACTCGTATGAATGAAACCAAAATGTATGAGCTATCTCTGCATTGACATCTCTGGCACCAGTTTGTATTTATATGAAACAGGAATGCTGGCAATTCAGATCCCTTTAACTAGCTCAGATAGGAAAAGGATTCCAGGAAAGATTATGAAAGGTTTAATACACTGAACAAAAAATATACAAGCCAAAGGTTCTTTTTAAAAAAAAATCTCTATTTTTGCAATTTGATAAGTGGTAATTTATAAACTTTTAGGAAATACCTACAACATAAGTTTCCATCCAAGTAGGGTTCACACAAACATTCCAGAAAACGCCTTGATGTTGTGTGCTTGCACTTGCCACTACCACTGCTCACAGAATTGTTTGTTTTTACATTACATACAAGAAGTCAGAAGACAAAAAGTGAGGGAGGTTTAATGCATCAGTATAAATGCATTGACATAATTTAATTACTGAAGTAAGAAATTTAACCAGTGCTGTAACTAATGCCATCATAGACACTTCTATTGAAAACCAGACCAGGACTTCAATGTTTCTGCCAACACCCAGTTGTTCACTTGAGAAGAAACAACAGAGATAATAAGAACTTTACTCTTTATCAGACTACAGTTTCCCAAAGCCATCAATGCAGATTGTAGATTAATCTTGTAAAACAAAAAGTATTGAGTAGTGACAGCTATTTGAAAAGAATTGGGAAAATCTAAAAACAGATTCAGAAAATAGAAGCAAAGTAGCTGAACAACTACATCAATGTTAAAGAAACTCAGAGGAGAAAAAGAAACTTAGATTTTTTTTAATGCAAAACAAAGACTTCTAAAAAATACAGTCGATAAGAAATTCTCAGTAGGAATGAAAAAGTAATCCAAAGTTTAATAAAAAAACAAAACCGGAAACATTACATGAATAAAGAAAGTGAAATAGGACAGTGCGTTCTTTCTCAGCTGGACATACTCTTTGACTTTCAGATTTGATTTGATAATGCCAGATTTGATTATATAATGCCAGAGAATGTTTCTCTGTTTTGATATTATTCAGCCTTTCCCCTCATACATCACACTTTCTCAACTTGTATTGGATCTCATAATTTCAACAAGTTTAGTGTAAACATTATTCAGAATTGTTTGAAAACATTCAAGATTAAACAAAAGCAAATTAGTCAGTCATGCAACCATATGTGAGTTACAAGACTCAGGGTAAGAATTTGTAGAAATCAGTATGATTTTGCTATCTGGCACCCGGGTCAAAGCTGTTAAGCAGACAGCGATAATTTTCAATCTATAAATTATACTGTGACCTTCAGTACCTCAGTCTTTAGAATGTGCACAGAAATACCTATTCACCCATACACACAGAAATTACAATTATATTACAATTTCAGTATATTCTACCTCAAATATGTTGTATTATTACATGTATTTCAGTGTGAACTGGAGTTATTCTTACAGTTACACAGGCAATTCTTATGTGACCCTTGTTGCAACAGCTGACTTTAATCGTATTCCACTACAGCTGGGAAAAGTGGACATCAAATGCCATTGAGCAGTTTCAGCAAGATGGAAGTCCAAGGCTGAACACAGCTCACAGATGCAAGTTCATGAATGAATCTTGATGGTCAAATAACCTACCCCTAAGAAAGTAGCATAAAAATCTTTTGAAGAACATTTGGAAGTATTCAGGAGCACGACCTTGAGTGAACACTGTAAGTGCTGATTCTTTCCAAAAGAAAACTCAAGCAGCACCTCTATGACTCAACCCACTTTGAAGTCCTGATATTTTTACTAATTTAGATATAGATTCATTAGTGTACAAGAATTAGTTACTTTTATCTTTAGTAATGCAGGAGGCAACTCTCAGTATATTTTATGCAGTCTTAACTACTAACGCTATTAACCTTAAAAATCACAAATGTAAAAGTTAGTAGAAAAATGACATGCCTGTACATGATACTGTGTAGTAGTAACAATGGTATTTATTTTATGATATAAACAGCATACCAAGTAGGAATGTGTCACCTTATAATTCCATACCTGCCCAAGTTACTCTACCAGAGCATCTATTCTGATCAGTATGAATGTGGCCTAGTCTATGCTGGTATGTGCTGGAAGCTATAGAAGGAAGCTATGAAAAAAGATATCAAAGCTGAAAATGAGGGCAGATGAATGTACAGAAGTCATTCAAAGTAGAAGCTTTCACATAGTACCGAATTCACTACAATGGAAGTGATTTTGACTGGGTAAATGAGACAACAGTCAGCCTAAAAAAGTCTGGTTTCGAATATATGGAGAATCTCTCCCAGGGATAATTTCTCCCTACATCAAGCAAATGCTTCTAAAAGGTTCAAACAAAATGAGAAATCATTATAATCATGATTTTATTGGAAAAACTACCTGCAACTTCAACCTGTAAGCCACGCATTGAGGTTATTTTTAAATTTAACTTTCTGTTTTTCAAACATAACAATTCAGTGCTGTTAGGTCTAAGCTAGGACCGTTTTCAACAGGAAACTAACTTACCCAAACTAAAGCAAGTCTCATGCTTAAGACAAAGTAAAAATTAAGCTGCTAGAGATATGAGACCTAATGTTGAGAAGGTTCTTCACGACTTCACACTAGCTAGCATACCACAAACTCTGAGCAACATTGATGGATCATCTCAAATTGTGGCAAGATGAGCCTCCGCCTCTGGCAGTTGCAGCATACTAAGCTGTAGCCTAACCTTGAAAACTTGAAAACGTGTGCCAAGGAAAAAACAAAGCGTTCTCTGAGGAGAATGATCTGACCAAAGAGGAACAAGACCTGAGAAGTTTATATGCTGGGCTTGTGATACACGTACAGACCTTTATAACATTCTTTCTACATATTAGCATTGCTGGACAAGTACCACGTTCAGTCAGATACGTTCATTGGGTTCAAATCTTTGTCTCTGGACTTCAACAAGAGATTCAAGATTTCATGGCTGGAGAAAATCTCATAGTTTCTGAAATGCAAAAAATGGAGTAGCACCTTTGTATTCTGACAGTTAACCCTCAACCAGTTGCAGGATTATGACTGAAAATGTATTTCTTACACACTGTGCTAAAAAAAATCCATTTATTATTCCTGCATACATATCAAAACTGTAGAACTAATATTGAATGAGAAGTACAAGGTGGTACTAATGAATAATCACACTGTTTTACGAAACTTAGTCTTCAAAGGCAGATACCATGGAAGTACATTTAGTTTCTATTCTGGTACTACTGCTAGAGGTAATATTAAGTATTGCTGATTGGAATATCTGTAGATTAAGCAACATTCTTTTGTCCAAAAAAATCAGGACTGTAGCAAACAAAACACTTTTAAGGAATGTAATGATATGTCCAGTTGGGAAATTGAGAAGAGTCAGTCAACAGTACTAAGCTTTGTCTTTGTGATAATGTTGTTCCAGTAAGGCTACATCACCTTCTTATTTTTAGCAGCAGCAAAATTAAGTCCACAGTGAAGACAAAGATTAGAGATGACAAAGTTAAACAATACATCCAAATGTCAGCAACTTCATATACAAGAGACAGCGGCAGTCTGCTACAAGTTATGTCCTTCTGGTAGGAAGGATAGCAAAATACAGTATATAATGTGCTATAAAAAGGTGTTCCAGGCTAATTACAATTTCAGGTTACCAAAAACCCATCTTATTATCATTTATTTCATCTGAATGCAAAGATGAAAAAGATTCTCTTTCACAGTACTACTGATACCTTGTCTGTGTCCCTACATTCCTTACATTGGTGCAGAGTGGCCTGGTAGAATAAAACGTTTTAATTGTTTCGAAAAAGTATAATTTATTGAATAAAACTAGACGACTGTAAAATGAACATTAGAAGACTTGCATAATGATGGCCTGGGTACTTAAACTGCAAATACTTGCTCTTTTCAGCTTCACTCAACTCAGTAAGCTGAAAAACCAAAACATTTGGCCCCATCTTCACTTCCACCGTTTTATGAAGTTTCCCTTCACACTCACTCACTGTAGATCAAATCCAAGTAGAATAATTCGATTAAGCACTTTAGAATGCATTTTTTAATTTATTATTTATTGTTTGAAAGAAAAGTCACCTGATTCTGAAAATTTTCTGTAAAAGTTCCACATGCTATACAACATTTGATGCGGGCCCAAGACAGTGTCTTTTTAAGACGCAGTCTTGTCTTGCGATGTTCATCTCTCCACAAGCACAGACACACACCCAAATCATGCAATTGTTGCTCCAGATAACCACTGTGCAGTAATGAAGAATGACAGCTGCGCACCATCCTTGCTTCAGGCCAAGAGTCAACCGTCGTTGCTTAATATGGCCAAAAGAGGGCACTTCGAGAATAAGAGAGGAAAGGCTCTACATCACACTTGAACGTTAGCTAGGCAGACTACAGTCTGAAAACACTACTCAGCCTCAGAGACCAAACACGTGCTAATGTCTCAAGCCTAAAAATTCATCAGCATTAACTGTAAACCATGAGAAAAAGTGCAAGGATGTCTATATGCATGCCCTGTTAGCCACTCAGAGCATGTTTATCCCCAATCTCTGCCTTATCAGGACAGATTTTTCTGTTTCATATCTCCTCTTTTTTAAAAATACAGGAAAAGAGTTGAACATTTATCCCTACAGGACAGGTAACATTCAGTGGTCTCATTACTTCATTGTATATATCATGTAAAAAAAAATTAACTGAGGTTCCCAGAGCTGAGGGGATTCAGTATTTATAGAATTGGTTCTCTATGTACAGTTAACCAAGAGAGTGATATCAGGGAACAGAAGGAATAAAATACATGCCCCCATCACAAATGTATCAAGAATAATTATATTGTTGATCCTCTCTCTTAACAAGCATCAAAGTGTAATGACCTGCTATGAAAACTGATCAGCGTGAAAAACTTTTAAAAACCAAAAGAGTTTTTCTCATCTAAATATTGGCACGTATACCAAAACTGACTGCTAGTATTCCCCTAAGTGCTTCACAGAGACTATAGTAATTGAAGTACTTCCAAAGAAAAGTGAATACAGGCATTACTTTATAATAATAAATACACATATTCTTTTTAATTTCAAGTGCTAGTTTGGCCTTCTCATCCACTCTCCTCAAGCTCACCTTTATGTACTGCTGCCAATTACTATCTTAAATTCCGAAGTTACATCTATAAATGCAGCAACAAAGAACAGTTGAATATTAGGCTCAACATTTAAAAGAAGAAAGTACTGTATTTATTTTTAAAGAGAGAAGGGAAGTAAAGTCAGTTCAAATGTTAGAAGTTCAGAAAAAATTAAGTTAGTCAGAAAAACTAAGAAGTTAAAATTCATGTTATTTTAAGATGATTCTTTTTGCAATTTCAGTAATCAAAATGGTTAATTCAGTAAAGGAACATCCACCATAAGCAGTGACTGTATTAAGATTTTAAGGAGAAGATCTAAAAGTTAATTGTGAATAGCATTCATGACAAATTTAGCCCTTCGCTTTCAATGAACTGTTTGCAAATTAACTGTGATTCTCTGCAAATTCAGACTACCTGGTGCATACTCTGAGTCTGTGCCTTTAAAAATTACCCTGTCACTTGGCTGTCATTTAAGGTGGATCCTGGTCCTGTTAGACTAGACAACAAACGGTATAGGCATTGCAGCTGTGAATCTCCCATGAAAATTCACACTTTCAAGAATCACCAGTACTTCTTTCTAGCATTTGTACAGATATACAAGGCTATCATAAATTACATATTTTTTTCCAGATACAGAAGAGTCAAGCCAGTTCTGGGAATCATTGTCACTTCACCACAATGTAAATGATGCTTTCTTTGGTTAATAACTTCCATAAATAAAGGGCCCCAAACAAGCTATTGTACATCAGTACAGTGCCCTATTCCTCTTACTAGCAAATATCTGTATCTCTATATAAATATTTTTACATATTTTCACAAATACTTCCCATCTACAAACACCTAAATCAATTCCAGCTATCTGTGACTAAGGAAGAGAACGTGTGAAATGTTTATTACTCTAACGACAATAGTCTATTTCTTATGGTACATTACGCTGACAAATTAAATATGCAATTTTAGAAAGTAATCATCCTTGTATACGTACCATACTTTTTTGTTGTTGTTGTTGAATTATTGCAAAGAAATCCTTGGAGTATTAGGGACAACATGCTTTGCATCTGCATGTCTTACCCCGTGACTTTTCATAAATACATAAATATTTTCCACTGAGACTATATCTGTTCAGAAGGATGACTGTAAAATGTAAGATCTCTCTATATAAACATATACGTGTATTTATAATAACCTCTCCAAGAAAAGTTTAGGAAAACGTCTGCTTGTTTTAAATGCTGCCTTTTATAGTGCAGTGCTGCATGGTCAAAATCATGCGTCACAAATAAATGGCAGTATTGGAGAATTTTAAACACAAGCAGCAGAAACAAAGACCTCATATTATCTAGAAGACCTACAGATAGAAACAGTAAAAAAAAATAAGACACTTAGTGGGAAAGCTAACAATCAATGTAAACTTCAGTGTTTCCTACCAGAGGAAAAAAAAGAGAAAAGAATCATTACTATCAAACAAATAGTGTAAGACTGCATTCCAGTCATTTGTTTTTACTATTAACTTCAAAGATAGATGAAATCCTGTTGGAAAGCTGATTTGGAAGTGAATATACCTAAATGTAAACATAGAAAATGTATTAATTTCTAAACAGAATCAAGACCACTATTAAAATAAAGCTTGGGACACACTGTGATGTCTACAATTGGTGGGTAGTTTTTAATTGACTTGACGACTGTCATAGTCCTATTATCATAAAACCTGCAACGCATTTCCAGCATGGAGGACCCATCTGTGCCCACCATCCATCTCTTTAGACGTGATTGGCAAAGTGGTAGGGAGCTCGCAGTGGTTGCCTCTGTCTGAAAGGAATAAACCACAGGATCTTCCAGCGAGTGCCAAAAACTTCTGAGAAGGTCTGCTGCCATGGCTTTCGGGGCCTTGATCTACAGAAGATAGCATTATTAGTGAAAGACAGCACTCCCAAGGTGCACTTCAGTCAGTTAAAACAATACACGTTGGCTAGGGATCCGCTACTGGACTTCTTTCACTGTTGCCTGCAGCTGCAACTCAGCTTCAGAAAACAGAAATTATCTATGTCATCAATCAGATAAAGGTAACTTTTGAAGCAGAGAAGAACCTCAGAGTCAATGAAATGTATGTCAAGAACATAGTAGCAAGTGTTTTTTCATCTGTATTTTTCTATGAAAATACAATTTCATTCATCTATTTGTAAGGAAGGAGAAAGAATAATGTGTGTCTGCTTTGTATAAAACCGATTATTACATTACATATTGTTAGAGCTACTGAGATAGGAATTGTTGGGTACAGTAACATACAAAATAATTTAAACAGTGCCTTCAGTTCCTTGCCTGTCTCACACAATTAAACAAGCAGCTACTCGTTCAGCAAGTACATGCAGAAAGTTCACAGCACTTACATATCTTCACAGCAGTTTGACATTTTCTCTATGCTTGTTGTGTCCTGTTGAAGAAAAGAAAACAGACTGAAAAACTATTTCTTTATATTCCTATACATTAACATGCCATTGTGAAAGGAAATAAATAAAGCAGGGAACAATTCTAAGCACTTGATGCTTTGGCTTTGGTCTAGTAGGCCACATATTACTCATATTCCATACTAGTTGTAAACAGCTGTGAGATTATATGCACAAATTTATTCAGTTTGTTAAGTGATTTTTACAAACATGATGAACACGATGTACCATCATATTGTGTAGTTTTCCCGTCATAGCACACATCACAGAATACTAACAAAAACTACAGCGTTATTGAAGTTCAATTCAGATATTACAATTAATTCACAAGACAATTAGAAGTACTGCGTACAAAGTAAACTCTTGCCATACTTTTCATAAGCACTCATTCTAGACTTGGAGTAGTCCACTGAGATAACCACAGGAACTAAATACATTTATACCTTCATAAAATGGAACCATTAACAGAAGCAGTACTTTGAAAAGCAGGAACTAGTAAGAAATGTTGCAATGCTGATCTTAACGTGTATCATAATGCAAACATTATGGTAAGAATATACTAGCCATTTCTAGAGATATGTGTTAAAAGTAAATATTATTGTTTTAAAACTCAGCAAAAAAATAAACAATATCCAGAATGAAGATGCCCCTTCTGCTAAGAGTAAACAAAATCATGCTTTCCTGAACATAATTAACTTAATAAGTCACTAGGTTTTGTAAGCAATAGATCAATTTAAGCTTGAATCATCTCCAAATAGAACTTCTAGAACTACAAACAATAGTGCTTTTCTCACTTCCACACTACGTATTTAATGAAAAGCATGCTTTGTAGGAAACTATCACTTCAACTCCAGCAGAATTAGTGTTTCAAAGCACTGCCACAGCTCATAATATCTGAAAATCATTAATCAGATCCAAAATACAATAATTCAAATATTTTTTATGGTTCCATCTTCTTTTCATGGCAGCTTGATATTTCCCTTCACTCTTCATTCTTTAGGCATGTACATAATGCACCTGTCAGATTATACCAGCATCTGAATGAAACTGAGAGCTTGTCTTTATTATACCAGACATCCAGAGATGCAAAGGATGTGGCTTAATTAGGCTGTGACTTTGTTAAGTCATCTGGAAACACTACCTAGCAATAGAACTGTGCTCCTTGGCTGTTCTTGCCATCCGTGCACTCCATTCAGTACAGGCACTGCTGGGATTCTGCTACCCTCTTTCACAAACATTTGAAGGGCACTGGTAAAAGTAAACTGGGATGTAACAAAGGAATTTGCATCCCTCCTTCACTGAGCGTAGGTGTCCTCAATTCCCCTTGTCAAACTTTCATCTTCTAAATCTTCTTCCTGACCACGACTAGTCTTGGAAGAGGATCCCTTTACTGACTGCAAAATTGCACAAATTTAAATTCTGCCCTGTGGCCTTCCTGCTGAACTCTAGATTCACTACTGCAAAGGAGAGAAGTTGCCCATTCTTACTCCAGCCCACCAGGAAGAAAATATTCCTCCCTGTTCCTGTAGAAAAGGCGTACCCACAGCAGATTATATAAATCCATTCTGGACCCATCATTAGGTGGATTTGAACAACGGCTCAAGAGTGAGAGAGGACCCGACTGGAGACAGCAGACTGTAAATAATGCTTTCTGTTCCAACTCCTATAAATAAACCTTATGGGCCTGCCTGGCATATCAGCCTGCCTTCCCTCCCCTCACCTTCCACAGGCAGCAGCAAGAAAGCATTAGAAGACGTTAGCCATTTTCCCCATTACCACAGGATTGGGCTGCACAGCCAAAGAATATGCTGTTTCCTTGGCCTAGCTTTTTGTCTAGTTCTTGTCTGACCAATGAACATCACACACAGCTGAACAAATAAGCCCAGATATTACTTCCATGATATATCAATGAGGTTATAACAGTGGTTTCATGACATGCCCCTTCCATAACTGCAAAAATATCACTGGGAATTATCTTCTCATCACCGCAAGTTGTCTATCTGATGGTACAAAATACTACTGGTATATTTGAAAGCAGTGACTGGTAACATGTTTTAGAACAGTGCTATGCTAGTCTAGACTACAACTGATTTCCAGCTATCAAGGATTTACATTACCATTACACAGAAGGAATCTTAAAATAGCTTTGGGTGCAGATACTCGGTAACAAACTAATACATAAAGCACAGCTTTTTGCTCTTTCTCTACATGGTCTGTTCATTAATGTGTGTGTACTGCTACCTAAAATATTATATTTGAGAGATTTTTAGAGCAATTCCCTGTTAGGAGATGGAGAAGGGGGAAGTTGTATTTCTATTTAGCTGTCATGGCACTGAGACCTGAAGGATGCTCCTCAGTGTGTGCTTGTGTCAAAAAAACAAACCTCTGCCAAGTGCAAAAAGCACCACAATAGGACCTGCCGAAAGCGTCCACAAGAAAAGGTTGTCAAACTTCCAAATCTTTCAAACATACTAAGTATTTCATTTGGATAGGAAGTCAAAGAAAATACTCTTTTCTTTCGTTCTTCTCGCATTAAAGTTCTAGAATCCACTTTATCATCCTTTTGCTTTACGGTGAAAGAATTGGACTAAGCAGCCCATCTTTTCTTTCTGGGATACCTTTTCAGAATTTATATTAAAAAACAAAATCTTTATAGACACATTTTAAAAGCTGTGAGCTAGTGCTTGAGGGAACGGGAGGAAACATCTCTCTTTGAAGTTTAGCTACTTAACAACTGCTGGAGACTAGCTTACCCGAATTCCCCCCCTGCTTCCCTCTCCCAACACCACTGCCAAACAGCTGGACTCATTTGAAATGTATTTTAATTTGACAGTGAAACAATTTACCTTTTCACATGAAAGTGAAACTTCACAGCACCCCAGGAAACTCAGCAGCCCCCTTGCAGATGGAAGAGGAAGGAAAGGGAGATATATTCTTCTTTCAGAAAATAGAAGGAGGACCAGGAGGACCAGAATAACCACTGTTCTTCTGAACGTGTCCTGTTCATTAATGTATCTCATGAATGGCTTTCAACAAGAATATCACCTCACTTACCTACTTATGCATTTAATGCATACAAAGGCTTTATTACAACATCGGCATTACTGCATTCAGCCTAAGAGGCTTTGTCTGTCTGCATATACTATCAGCTCGGATTACTATTAATAGAACACTTCTAAGAATTTTTTGGGTTTGTTGGATTTTTTTTTTCTCCCAGACTCATAGCCAATGCTGATGTTTAAATGCTTTAGGGAGTTGGTACTCATACAGAAGTTTAACATCACTTGGTATGAACAACCTTGTTATACCTACTTAGCCCTAGTAACCTCTGTCTTCAAGAAAAATACTGAATTTACTGTAAGTCAAAATTGACTAATGAGGAAATGATCAGTTTTACACAGTGGGTCATCTGGACCCCAAAGCGATTGGGAACACCTGGCTATTCAGAGATACACACCCACCATAAGTGTCTTAAAGGAGAGAAAAAAAATCATAACTTAGTGAGAAAGGCAAAAGAAATTCGAGGAAGTAAACACAGAAATCGTTAACCGTGTATAACTTTAAAAAGAGACAAAGGGAAAAGTGCTCAGATGCTGCTGAGGAGATGTAACGTGTTTGGCTGGTTTTATATTGTGTTTTTTTGTTTCTGGGTTGTTTCTGTGTTGTTTTTTTTGCGTTAAGGACTTACTACAAGTTGAGCAGCTTGCCTGCTCTAAGTAAGCTACTGCAACAGCTAATACTGTTAGGAATGATAGGAGTACTGAGCGAATTCTGTAGACTTAAGACTAATTTGCAAATGAATGCACCTGTGCTACCTACAAAAAGAGAAAGAAATCTTCCACATCTGCATTTTCAGTAAGTATAACCAACTGCCTCAAAAAGGAGGTTTCAAGAAAGATCCCATGCACTGTTTAACAAATTGTGCTATGGAATGAGATTCATCATGAACTAATTTATGATGGAGCAAGCACGTGGAAGAAATGTTTTCCTCTAAGTGGTTCATGTTTTCCAAAGAGACGCAGTAATTCATAACTCACAGAACTAACTCCAAATCATGTAGCCACAACCTCTGGTTCAATCTTACTTCTGTACTTGCTTAAAGTGATGTGCAATTGATACTGCTTTATTTAATGCTCATATTAGAAGAAGGCAAGCAGTAAGTCCCACTTTCTTAACTGATTATTTTCAAAGATTTAGAACACAAAAATCAGCTTGGAAGGATGATAACATGGGAAGAGGAAAAACAAACAAAACTTGGCAAGTCTTCCTGGACTTGCAACCACTGCATTCTCATGAAAGTACCACTCCGAATAATCCATCAACTTTTCATTCCTTCTACCTATCTTTTCTTGTTTGTATGGAAATGGCAGACGAGCACTTGAGGGATACCAAACACTGAGCGTCTCACAAAAAGGAAACTGAGCATTTCATAAATTTCCCACGTTGGCATTAATTACATTTTGATTTTACATATGGCTACCTTTTAGCATTGTTTTCTTAATCTTGAATTCTTACATAAGAAAATAGGAATAGTTTTATCAGTATCAGTTTGGTTCAGTTTGAAAATTAGCGGTTGACTTCTAGCTTCTATTTTTTAAAATCCTTAAATGAAAAAAAAAAAGAAGCTATGTTATATATGTAAGGAATATTCCCACACACTTCTAGTCTCTGATGCATTGTGTTTATAAGACTTCTTATGCTTTTGTCAGTTATTACTAAATGATTCAGTGAAAGACAACATGACAAATTAGGAGTGCAACTGCAAAGAAGATGGTACAGATTTCCTCAGTCTATTTCCAATCCATGGGGTGTTAGGTGCAGATGCCTGCTTGACCACAAACCACATGACAAAACATGCCTATTATATTTCTTGATACATACCAATAAAAAAAAATATATATATATATATATATATATATTAAGGAAAGAAAGGCTTTGCAAGGCTAGCAACTGGCTGTCCTCACACAGAAGTAATTTTAATTGTCTCATGTCTGAATTTGACAACCATGTACTTGGCCCTGAGAGCTGGCATACACTGTTATTATAGTTAAATAACTATTTTCAGCTGTTCCAAGGTAATTCTCTTATTATTTAGAAAAATTACTGTGTTCTATCAAGACTTCTTCCCTGGGCAGTGAAGAAGGTATTACTGGTATGGTATTTTTCTTTCTTCCTTGCAAAATATAAAATATCTTTGACTCAATTTTCAACGTAATGCATTTGTTAAAACTAAAGTAAATAATGGTTCTCAATAAAAGTATTCTCAGTTTATCTAAAAACATGTCGTGAATTAAAAGAGATGAGATCTTCTGTCACTATGGATGTTTTACACTTGAATTTATTCTGATATTTTAAATAGCTCGTGAGAGAGCTTTTTAAAAGAAATTAAAGTTTTATTTTGATGGAAAGTACGTGGACTTGTAAGACTGGCAGGATATATTTCTTTAAAAATTAAACTAATTCCTTCTCTGTTTGAGAAAAATAAGTTAGAGATTCAATTTAAACAGTTAACAAAATCTCATTCAAAGACCAAGACCAATTAATTCCTGACCAATTAATTTATTGGACTTCATGTAGTCTTCTAATAGGAGATTTATGTATCAGCAGATTAAAGGTGGAGACAGGAAAAGGAGAATGGATAAGAAGAATGGAGTAGATACAGGCTGACGTGACAGGTTCACATGAACTTATTTTTCCATTGCATCTCTGATTTCAAATTATTAATTGGGTTTATACTTTACATACATTCTGTTCTTCCTCTACAATTTGTATTTCACAGTTTATTATAACCAGGTAAAGTATGTTCTTGCCTAGGCATACTGATTTCCCCTTTAAACCCCAATTTCTTCTGCGCTAAACTTAATTACGAGGATTAATAGTTCTTTGATTACATTTTTGCCATCCTTTGGGGCGGGGGGAGGAGGAGCCCTTATTATTTCACTAATCAAAACAGTATTTAATAGATTATCTGATTAAAGATATGATTACAAATATTTTTAGCAATAAGATACTTATTTCTCAAGAAAAAAAGCATTTTAGCATGACTACAGCACTCACACTTGCAATATATTAAGCAGTAACGGATCAATACTGTAAAATATGTTAAAAAAAATTAACAGCCTTTTGATTTTGTTCATAGAATAAATTCACTTGCATTATTTTGTGTTTCATCTCTGGTAAAATTTTGTCTGACGCTGATATTCTACGGAATTATATTTCTTCTGTATTTTTATTGTTTGTGTTTCATTTTGCATTATGTTATTACATGAAATGATACTTCTAAAGGAATTAAGTGCTTGAAAATATTCCTTTGGGATAAAAACATCAAAAAATTTATTTGTACGACTTCCACTTTTCTCATTTCCTCAAAATGAAAGTTGTTTTATTTTCTTTAGAAAATAACTGAAACCCTGATCAAAATGAACAATGCTCCTCAACACATTCTCACTTTATCAGTCACAGTAAGAAGACATTGAATTGTCACAGGTTAGTAAGTTTAGGATGTTCATGTTGAGATATATCTGTTCAGCCAGACAACAAAAATACCACTGAAATGCATTTGCTACTTGAAGGTAAAAAGGAGAAACACTGCAGCAACAATACAAGATAGTACATAACAAATATCAACACTTAAACATGCTTCTAAAGAGACAAATTTATGTGGATAGGCATCATATTGTACAGCAGACAGACTGTTGAACACCAGCTGTTAAACTATTTTCCTTTCCATTCTCCTCAAGGCAAACGGAGGGAAATTTCTCTACCACATCCACACAGCACTGAGGCTCCAGGATACTGGTATATCACAGTGCACCATTCAAACCATCAATTAACAGGAAACCCCGGCAGCATTAATTAAATTAATAAAGTCACTGTCCACTTAGGTTATGATAATACATATGCTCCCTTGCATAAAGAACATGTGGTAGCTATTAAATTTATAGAAGTCCATCCATTACATAGTTTTGCCCCAGAAAAACAAGTTACTTACTGAGTAATTTTAAAGAAAACGGTGTGCCTGCTATACTGACTTAAAATCACAGAAAATTCTACTTGATGGACTGTAGTGGAAAAATAAAGAAAACGTATATAATTTCATATGGTTTGTTTGAACATATGGAAAAATGAAAACACTAACTGTTTAGAGTTTGAAATAAAAAACAATCAAAGGTAATCCTTTAAAATTAGGGTTCAGATTAGTCTCTGCAAAGGAAGCTGTTTAACTGAAACATCTGGTAGTGTTATGTTGAGAGACAGACCTTTTTTAACTTTGGAAATGAGATTAGTAGATCCGTTATTTGTAAGTGTCCGAGTAATTTCTAATTATTTTATCTGGGTCACAGATAATCCGCTTTTACAGGGCTCCCACAATGACATCAGAGGATCACTGCTGAACTGATTATCCTGTTACCTTCCACCATCCATGGGAAGATGGGATTTTCCCTTTGTACAGAGGAAGAGAAAGAGAGAACTGTCTGATTGCTTTAGACAGGTGGCAGCCAACAAAACAAAAAACAGCGCAGATCTTGAGAAGAAATCAACCCTCACATATGCAAAAGGCACCACGTGCCTTACAACAGGCCACAGATTAATTGAGTATTTTTAGTAGTTTCTGGTGCAACTTAAAAACCTCACTCACTGGATGCAAAGCAAAAATGTTAAAAAAAAGTCACTTTGCAACATATCAAGATGATCAGATAAATCATTATTTAAATGCTGTGCCATAGTATTTATTACTTGAACTACAGTATTATCTTGTAAATCAAACATAACTGATACGTCAGAATCTTACCATATCAGTAGAAAACCCGTATTTTTTAATATATAACTGTTGAAATTATGCAAAAACAAGAACAACAAAAAAACCACCACCACCACCAAAAACCATACTGATTTCTGTAAGCAGAACTGGAACATGATTCTATGATTCAATGAGCAAAACAGACAAGTGCAAATGCCAGGGCTGGTCTTCTACAAATATGTACTCAAGTAACCTACAGTTTCACCTTTTTAAAGGAGCCTGGATTACAGCTCTTTACCTCTTGTAATCATAAATTTGAAGCAATCCGTAGCTGATAAGAAGACTTTTTTATTTCCTCTTGATGAATTTATGTCTTTTCATATGAATAAATTTGGTTTATACACACTTTTCTAGGAAAACAAGTACCTGTTGTGTATAAAAAATAACAAGAGTGAACTTCTTAAAAAAAATGTGAGGAAAATGTGTCTTCATAGAGGAAACAAGCTTCTGGACACTATTTGATGTAACTTCTAATCAAATTTTTTTTATGTGATATAAGGATAACTGCAGAAAAAAGGCGGGAAATGGAAATAAAATGCTCTTCAAGATTTGCTCTTAAGTTCAGTGCAAAATATTCTTCCTAAACAAACACTGAATTTGTCATTGCAGCACAGCTTCATCAACTGGCATAAGCAGTAGTTACTCAAGATGGCATATTTTGGATGTTTCTGTAGAAAACTTATTTTTTTTCTAAAATGGAACTGTCTCAAGCGAAATATTTACTTATATATAAATACTTTTTTTATTGTTTATGACAACGCCTTGATGGAGTAGTTTGGAAGCACCTGTACTAAACCTATCTTGTTCTCTTGTTCTTTTTGCAGTGATTGAGAAATAATCGCTCGTGGGAGAGTCCCAGCTAGAAGCCATCTGAACTAAGTGGTACCGATAATAAAAAGACATTATTCACAGCAGGAGAACAACTTACTGACTGTACTATTCTAAACTTGCCTTTACTTCTCAAACTGTCATTGATAAATACTTTGTTGCCTAGGGATCTACAAATACTGACTCATCTGTTAAGAAAGGCAAAACAAATTTGCAGGACAAGTAATTACAGGGAACAGAGGACTGAAAAAGCCATTGTAATGCACGGAAAACAAGCAGGCCTTCAATACTACATGTTCTACTATGGAAATAACTTCTGACCATTCTTACTTCTTGGGTGAAACTGATTTCTACCTCCCAGCTCTTGAGAAACATGAAAATAGTAATAAGACTAATTGTTATGCTGAGAATTTAAGAAGAGTATTCTCTAAATTAGAACCTGAGATTTTCTCCTTGTTTCAGAGATCTCTAAATTAGACATAATTTAGCTACTTCTATCTCCAAGGTATCCAAATAAAAGTTACGCGAGATAGGAAGTGCTAAAATTCAGGATGAGCAGGAGAGTAAAGGCAAACAGAGCTTTGGGAAAGAACTGCAGAAGAACGACAACAGCCATGTGCCCTTTCTGCTACAAGAGTGTTACACATATGCTAGTTTCTAGGGAGAAAGCACTAATCTCATATAAAGTGGCCACCTCAGCTGCTCTCCAGTTCATGAGAATAATTCATGTCAAAAGTTCCTCTAAGGACAGTTTTTGCCAACCAGCTGCTCTCCTCTCAATTGTGGGAAGTCACCTCCCCTGCTCTTTGACTGCCTGAACCTTCAGATGAGATATAAATAGCAGCGTGCTCAAGATACTCCAGCAGTAATACCACAACAAGAAAGGTGGAATACATACTCAGAGAGATTACTGCATATTGGATAACTTGGTCTGGTAGTCACTTTGCACAAGAGCCATATGTAAGCAGGCAAGTTACAATGGTTTTATTTTTACCAGACACAAGACTTCATCCAAGCATGTATCAGTATCCACTGAACACACATGATAGAAGACAACAGAGTACCTCACCTGCACTTCATAATATGTTTTCCTATTTTTAGCTATTGCACTGTTTCAAACATATTTGAGTATCTCAGATATGCACTTTCCATCACATGAGTTGGACATTTCTGACTTTGGGAAAAAAAAGTATCAAGGAGAGAAAATGCCAGTATTTCTCCTTAAAATCCTATGAATAACTCCTCTTCCTTCCTATGGCATATTGAGCAATGATAGCTCTATTACAATAAAGTAACACAGTAAAGTAAACTCTGCTCAGAAAAGTGACATATAAAAAGGGAACATCATGCAAACAAATTCCATATATTCAACTCCACCTGTCCTGCTGCTGTGGCAAAAAAAAAAAAAAAAAAAAAAAAAAAAAAAAAAGATGAACTAGCAATTTTCCTTCTATAAGCATGAACAATCAGTACAAGCACCAGAGTGCTCTGAACTAGAGTACCTATCTTGCTTCATATCTGAGCTACATTCCAACCATTTATATTTGAGCAGTCATCATACTGTGGAATCATCCACACCAAGGAGGTGCCATTTCAGGTACTAGCTCTTTACTACTGATGATGCTAAATAAGGAAGAGAACTATGGTTTCACACGGCACGTTGCTTCTATGAGACTGATAGTAAGCCTTAGCTGCTTGTATTACTTTTATTTAGAGACAGGACATAGAAACTATCGGCTTGGTGTCTGGAAAGTTATATAACGATTGTTTCTAAGTTCATTTTATGGAGAACCAGAAAGCTCTGCTACACTAAGTCAAATTTAGATAAATCTAGATTTTATTCAGATAAAATTTGCTCTGTTTATGCAGGTATGCTGGGTGCTGAACTCCAACACAGTAAGCATGTTACTACTATCTCTAAGCGACCATATTTTATTGTTTCTGCAGGACATGAATGCATCTACACTGCACTCAGCACTGTGGGTAGCCACATCCATTTTCTTTGTTTCCCTATTCTAAACACAATAAGAGTCTTTGGGAAGCCCTGAAATTACTTACCTGCTGTCCTCCCATCTGCCTTTATCACTGGCTACCCAAAACTTTTGGGAAGTGCTCATGGAGGAAGCAAATCCCCACACTACAACACTGACAAATGCTGTACAGTTAGATGTGCTGACACAAGTTACAGACTAAGCATAGACTCAGCAACAGATCTGTTGTTGGATTCTTTGCTTATTTGTTTGAAGTTTGACTAGCTGATTTCCTGACAATTCCCGTATTTTTTACGTTTGCCAATTCCACACTCATGAAATAACGAACAAGAAGGGAGAACACAATTCTGCTACTGGTATGAAAAAAAAAAGCATGGACGTGGAAAAGGTTGGGTGGCTGTGGAGTGATTTTGTACAAGTGTATGTGGATATTTACCATGAAAGCATTTCCTTATAAAAATGTTCACTTTCCTCTGTGGTTGCTCCATGTGATGGGTTGCTAACGTGTAAACATTATGCGTGTTTTATATGATGTAAGTAGCACTGGTGAGACTACACCCTGAATATTTTGTTCAGTTTGGGGCCCCTCACTACAAGAATACTGAGTTACTCAAAAATGCACAGATAAGAGCAAACCTGTTGAAGGGACTAGAAAACAAGACTTAGAGGGAACAGCTGAGGGAACAGGTTGCTAAGTCTTGATAAAAAGACATTGAAAATAGATTTCATTGCTCTCTACAACCACCCTATAGGCTGTTGCAGAGAGGAGGGCACTGTCTGTTTTCTCAGATGACAGGAAATAGGATGCAAGGAAACAGTCTCAAGTTGTTCCATGTAAGGTTTAGATAGAATTTTTTCATGAAGAGGATAGTCGAGCATTTTGAAGGGGCTGCACAGGAAGCTCCCTTGTGCTTGTGTCCCTTGTGTCAACAGACACATGGATGTAGCACTGAGGTCTAGTAAAGAAACTGTACAGGTAAAGGCGATAGGTGGACTTTGATGATCATGAAGGTCTTTTCCACCTATATAGTTCTATATAAACAAGTCACTTTTCCACTCAGATAGTAGAGGTGGGTGAAGACCCTAGTAAATTTATCAAACATAGCACACTCTAACCACACTGCAACTTTTAAGAACTTTGAAGACACTTCTAAGGCACAGAGTAAATTGAGCGTCTCAAGAACTAACAAGGTTATAGTTTAGTTGGGGATGGCAGGGGATTAAGATCCTGCTTATCCAAAAATACTATATTAAAGGTTTCCATATGAATTTGGTCTGAAGCATCAAGCAAATGCAAGAGTATTTCCGTAGACCAGAGACTGACAAAACAAATGCTACAGAAAACCAAACAGAACCCAAAATGTACACAGACAGCAATTTCACTTAAGCAGGAAAGATGCGGAAAAAAAGATGGAAGTTCAAAAGCTTGAATGATGCTTTCAGCAACATCCTTCTAATTAATACCAGCTGATGCATCTTATAAGCATGGTTTCTTTCAGCTGTAAAGTGCCCTTTCCTCTAAACAAATATTAGTACATACTTTGAGAATCGTAAGATATCTGTAATCTAAGAATGTGCTCGTGGCTTCACTTTTAACATATCCCCTCCTCAACAGTGGCACAAAACTTAACAATCCCTGCACTAAAGCTGGGCTACAGCATACCTGTCATTTTTGTCCCTCCTTACAGTACTCTAGAACAATGGCATAACACATTCTCTGTCCATCAAAGTAACGTGTAGCCACAGACACCCACAGCTGACAGAAGATATTCAGCAGCAGCGTAATAGAGAATCTCATCTGAGGCCACCAATTTCATGTCCTTAACCAGACTAAAGTGGATGCTGAAATTTCTTTACAGAGAGCATAGAAGTCCCACTTCAGGTAGAGTGCAGTGAGGGGCCCTACTTCAGACCGGTACCTTCTGTCTGGCTCTCAGAGACCATACAGTCTATCTGTATCTGCAATTTTGTGGTGTGTTTGTCAAATATGACCAAAGAAATTATCTAGGCATGCTGGAGCTTGACAATCCCCAGAAAAGAAGGTTGGTCTTGAAAACATTATTTTCAGCTCCTACCTGTTTCAGGGCAGTAGCCAGCTCAGTAGGTACAATAGGACATACAACATAGTATGTTACAGAACTGGCACAGAGAATGCAGCTTTTCATTATTTTGTAGGCTGGTGGCAGCCTAACTGCCTAAGTGGTCAGAGGGGTGAAAGAACATACTAAGAGTTTGTGTGTGTCACAGAGGCAGTACAGTAGGCATCCTGTGTCAAAATACAAATGTTCCACGTTTCAGGTGTGTCTGGCCATCGGTTTCACTCAGTTTTTCTTTCATGTTTATTAACAGTATAGATAGATACTGATAGTGCCAAAATTTAGTGTAGCTTCTGGCAGCTGCAGGCAGAATAGAACCATACATGTAGGTTTTGTTTTGTTCTCTCCTGCATCTGTGTTTTGGTGTAGTACTAACAAAATTGCTTGTTTCTTCACATATAACCATTTAGCAGTCTCAAAAGACATGAACATTTCAGCATATGAACATTAAGGCTTCTTGAGTTTCTGTCTCCCTCCACCAGTGGGAGAAGGAGTAGAATCCAGATGCCTGTACCACTTCAGCTAGATACCTAACAAGGCAAAACCTTAAAGTACACAGACATAAAGACGTGTGCAGGCATTTAAACAGAGTTGACTTGTCAGCCAGACCCTGGAACAGAAGTGAGGCATGCAATAAAGGGGTAGGAAGGTAAACAGAGCTAGAGTTGAGAGTGCAGAAAGCTGAACGATGGCTAGACAGTGTATTATTTTTGCAGCAGTCACACAAGGATCAGAAGGAAGTAACTTAGAGAAAGAAAACACAATGAAAACAGTATTATTTTTATCTAAATGATTTCAAAACTATACGATATTGTTTGTCCTTTATTCCACACAAAGGAATCACACAGTACAATTAGAAGGTTTTCCATTATGCATCTGGTGGGTTAATACACAAACCCTAGTAATGCCAGAATTAATCCTCAGGTAGATCTCAATCAGTTGTAGTCACAAAGATGCAGTTACCTGGTACTTCATTGTGTCTAAAAAGCGTCTGGCAAACCAGATCATACATTCTTTAAGATATGTAGAGGTCTGACTAAAGCACTGTCTTTGTTCAACACTGGAGTACTCTAAACATTTCTATGCATTCCTAATGCAATTCTAAAGGATTCACTAGCAGAGATTAATTTGTAATGTACAGAAGCAACAAATGCTTGCTTCTCACAGATATTTATTAAATTACTAAATTGATTTAAGTGAGAAACACTTCCATGTAACAGTGGTTTTCTGGGTTACTTGTTTGCTTCTGTACATTTAAGTATAGAATATGAATTTGTACTGTAACAATTTACAGCCATAATACAGTCTCATTCTACAATTTAGTAACTGAGAAGATAGGAAAGCTTGTTTATTAACATACGTAAGAAGAAGTATGTGTTCTCAAAATATATGATTTATCAGCAGGCCTCACTGTCACAAAGACTAACTGAGACCATGGCATATAAAGATTTAAAATTAAAAACACATATCAAAATATAACAAAGCAAGTACTTTGTACACTTTATCAATGTAAATAACAATGTAAGGTTTTATTTTATTAACACAAATCAGGAAATTGCTTTGATAGCTGAATTATTAGACAGTGGTTTGATAGAAGGCTTCTTAAGATTTCCTTGAAGACAGGACTCTTGATAAAGCACATAAATAGGTGGAAATAGTGGGAGGGTTTCTCTATTGTCCTTTAAATACAATACGCTTTTCTGTTTTTATTAATTTTATATAAAAAAAAGAATACATATTTCTAAAATTAAGGGATTTGATACTTACAGTGAAAATACCAATTAGCTGAGTGTAAAAGAGTCCACTTATTCCACCTAATATTATTATACCCATGAAGGCAGATATTCTTAGAAGAGCAAGTTCATGTCTAAATACAAAAACATCCTAAAACAAGACAAAAAGGAGAGAGAGACTTTAGGACTTAAAAATTAATTTTTGTTTTTGAACTGAATGTACATACTAGATAAGAACCATTCGAGATGATTTACTGCTAGAAGCAAACACCAGATTTTGAGTTATGTGGCAAATTACTGATTTATTTGTGTGTTAAAATTATAAAACAATCATTTACGTACATAAACAGTTTTTTCACTATACTGCTAAAAATTCAGGTATTTAAATTGAGGGAATATATTAAGCTCAGATGAGTTGTTCCTCATTTTTCCACCTTAAACAGCGTCAGAGTGTTACACACAAGCTTTAAAATATAAGAAAGCCATTATGCTAAACAGTCTAATGTATAGCACTTATTGTCTCACAGCCACAACAAATTTCATTGTAACACCATCTCTTTATCATAAAAATAATAACATTCCTAACTTAAAGACAGTACCTAAAAAACCAGAGTATCTCAATTTTCTTGGCCCAACTGTAATGCTGGCTATTATTCCACATAAACTTATCTTTACTCAGCCTCAAGTGATAGCTCATCACATTGGATATGGCTGCACAAAAAAGTTGTCACAGAGCAGGGGATACAAATTTACTGTACCACCTGCTCTGGAAAGTCTGTTTTTAGCCAGTAGAAAATATGAAAAGCACAAGAGAGTTTTAAAGCTCTTTTTCAAAGGATAAAGCACCTTATTTTTATCACAGGAAAACATTTGTACACTGCAGTTACTGTAGATGTACTGCAAGTTCACACCCCATCTTATCCTTTGATAATGAGTTAGCGCACCCATTCTCTTATTTATAAGTCACGATTATGTTCTCAAGGCTGTCTTTTGAATGTACACATCTGTTCTTCCACTTAGAAAAGCCAGATCACAGCAGGAAACTATTAAAACCTCTCAAGTAAACTTTAAATTACAACCAGAACATAAAAGTGAAGTGAATGAGAAAAAGATTCCTACTGCTTTTGAACTTTTCTTCTTTACGCTCAACCACTTGGACCCAAGGAAGAAGAACTCAAATTCAGGAATACTGGGGTTTAATTGAGAACACACACACACACAGAATTTTAAAAGGTGTATGATTTTGCATGTATTCCCACTAAGTTTCAAAATACAAAACCAGGAAAAAGTTTATAATGGTTACTGAAGTCAATAGTAACTGGAAGAAGTAGAAATCACTAATTAAGCAGCTAAATCAAAAACCGAAAAGCAAAACACACTCTCTTTTTCTAAACTGGTAATCCAGCTCTTGTTAAGACTGGCATTTCTTACAGATGTAGGAAACATATTCATTTCTATTCTATTTAATTCTTTTTTATTCAGTCATCCACTTAATTCAAAATCACACCATCTCAAAATCAGTCATGTTAATTTCAGTTTCCTTTTTAACTTTCACTGACATCTAAAGAAAAACAAGGTAAGACACTAAGTTCTACTAGATACATGAAATATCTTCATACTTTCATAGATACAGTGTTTTGTTGATCAGAAATGTTTCTATGCATTTATTCTTATCATGACAGAAAACACTGCAATGTAAAAGAAGATTGCCGGCAGTGAAGTCACATTCTGGATCTAGCATTACACATTCCCATTAATAAAAAATATACATAAAACCTCCCAAGAGTCTGATGGACCTCTTCTCTTGAACACAGTCTTCAGAAGAAAACAGTAAATAAATTTTAAAAATCACCCAATACCAATTAAAGTCTTACTGTAAGGAATAAGGAACACAGCTTACATTTTCCCTTTGAACTCACAATAAAACAAGAAACTCTCTCTCTCAATCCAGTTTTACCAGGGAAGGTATAGTGAAAGAACTTTTAATTGATTTTCATTAACTGAAGACCAAGGACTCCTTTTCTATCTTTCCTTCCTCCCTAAAACATGAAAGCATCTACAGCAAAAGAAGAGAAGCTGCTGAATTACTACTAATGAGAAGAGGTGACATCATCAGTATTTTTTTCCCAGCCATTGTATATCCCTAAGGGAATTAAAGCCTCTGATGCAACATTGAACTAGAAGTCACTACTGAGCCCTCACCTAGCAATCTGTGAAAACAAGACATTAGTTTCCTGCAGAAACCCAAATCTTTGCATAAATAGAGCTGCTTTCACAATTCTACTGTGATATAGAAACATGTCATTCCATGAAAGCAAAAAAATAAAACATATTAAAAGGAATGCTTTTAAACCACAGCCATGATAATTATTATACATTTAGGATGTTGCTTTATATGTGAGATCATCTCTATCTGTTTTTATTATCCTTTCTCAGGACTGACAAAAAAATTTTCCCTGATAAGAAAACCATGGACATGTACCATAAATCAACCCCGAGGCTAGTCAATAATTAATTGATTCCTCTTGCCAGGTGCTTGGGACAGGTCCTCTTGTTCAAACGTGATTTACGGACTCACCCATCTCAGTGTACTAACAGTACTAAGACAGCTTGCCTCTGTCTCCACAATCACACAAACTGCATTCAGAGGAAGAACTACACAGAGCCACGAAATGTAAGCATACATCAGCTAACATCATCAGTACACAAACTTTCTCTCTTGGCACAATAGAATTTTGTCTCGTAGCAGCTTCGTTCCACATGTGGCCAGGCTGACATCAGTGATTTTGCCACAGATGTAATATACACTGGTTTAACAATAAAAGCAGCGCTTTAGGTAGTCAGCTGCCTTCTCTTCTTCTGGTCAACATCACAGTCTGACTGTTCTATTTAATCCTCAGTACAAATGGGTTGTTGCCACGCTTTTCCTGCTTCCTATGTAGCTCAGATATGCTGTGCCCCTTTCACAGTTTCCCAGCACCGTTTGCTGCCGGTTAAGAGAGGCTCTTAAGCTGCCATTAGCCACTACTTCTACCTGTACAAACCAGAAACTGGTTTGTACTGTGGATTACTTACAAAAAGACAAGGACGGAAATGTGTGCAACAGAAATTTGGCACAGAATAAGAAAGTGAGGGCTGTATTGCAAACCATAAGATATAACATCTTTATCTCAATAATACCGAAACTTCCCACAGAAAGCAAATCTCCATGACGCAGAGTCAAACAAGACTTTCTCTTGTCTCTGCCCCATGGTGGAATATAAACCATGCCTTCATTGCTAAGCATCAGCTGTCATGGACGATCCCTGTAACACATACTAAGGTTGACCACAGAGACACTGTCACAGGTTTATCCTCATATATAGGAAAGAGGTCAAAACTGGTAAGTACAGCCCACGGTCATAATAAATGATACGACCATTATTTCCAAATTCAACTTTTTCAAAACAGGCATGAAAACACTTCAGAGATCCATGCCATACACAGTGCTATTATTTCCCAGGGTTTACAATTTTAAGAACAGCACACTTAGTACAGAGGACACAGCTTCCAGCAGAACTAATCCAGGACTATGGTATCTCTTCCAGAACAGACAAAGTGAAAACAACCATCAATCTTCATAAATTAGCATTTAAAAAGTAATACTCATTCAATTCTGCTTCTTTACAGAAACATGCTATGGAGTATATTAATTGCTAACAAAATACAGTAACACTCCATCTTAGGAAAGGGACACAGAATAAGCTCTATACATGATAACCTGCATATTTCTTCTCAGTTGCAAATGACTGGCATTTTTGTCTCAGTCTGGTGATGAAGTCAGTCTACCAATCTGGATACCACAAAAACAGTGCAGAATACAGAAAGCCAGGCTGCCAAGTTAGGGAAATAATAAAAAAAAAAAGCAAAACAAAAAACTTACAGAATATAGGTTTCGCAGGAAAGAAAATTAACTCATACAAAAAATAAAATAAAATGCAAACAGCACTCTAACTATGAAAATAATCATCTACACAGAGCTCAATCCAGAGTGATAATCCTGAAATTACTTTAGAGATAGAAAAGAGTTTAAAAGGCAAAACAACATTGGCATAAAAATGACACTACCAACAGATCAAGTTTTTAAAAAATGTTATCCTCTCAGTCTTTTGTTTGTTTGTTTTAAACTCAGACGATGTATTTATTTTCTAAGCTTTATTCAGGATTCATATCCTGCCTCTGTAACTATAAAGCAGGTTAGGCCGTTTTTTTGTTTTGCTTTTGCAGAGAACCAAGGAGGCCAATTTGTTTTTAACACACAAAAAAACCTCTCACGTCCTGTAGGTCATTTCATAACCCCGAGGAAAAACGTCTCCTCTAGTGTCTCAAGACTCTAATGGATAGAATGACTCCTATTTCCAGATTTCAGTTAATATTAATACATAAAAACTACTCAAGTAAGGATTTCTGTAAATAACATTCTTACAAGTTGTAATGAGTATTTCCTAACATCTCTCAATGATCTTATTTCACTATCTGCAAGATTGAATACATCCTAAAGAATACGCATCTCCCAACCTTCAGGCTTTTAATGAAGACACAACTCTTTAGACTGAGCTTCCAAAAAATCACCAAAGCTAGCTGAAGAACTCCTAAGCTGTCTTATTTGTACCACGGTGTTTTCTGCTAGGATCTTGCACAGACGATTTAATTATTATTTCCTTTGTTTCTAGTAGTAATTGCACTCCTCCTGCTGGACAAATAGAAGCAATAACCACAACCTGTCCTTCTGACAGTAGATCAATTAAAAGATCCAGGAATATTATGTAAGACCTGAAGCTAAAACATTTTCTCTCTGTTGAAATGGCTTTCTCTGTTAGCTTTAAAGCTATCACCTTTACCATACATGCTTAATTTAAAATGTCCAGGTTTCTCTTAGCCTTTAAAAATCAAAATGCGTGTTTTCACCTGGGAATAAATGCCAACAAGCAAACAGTGGTAATATTTTACTTATGAATTAATCTATGTTAAAACACTTTTAATACTTCTGTATGATAATCGGTTTTAATTCCATAGCTTCTGTATTGTACTATTCTATATTTTAAAAACAAAAATTAAGAGAGAGCAGGGCACACAGCCAAAAAAAAAAATCGCAAGTGTTTTTAATGAGCAGGAAGTAGGCTAATTCCAGATGGCTGTGTAGAAAAAATATCCAGGTTTTTGAATCTGTGCTAAACACAAGCCCATAAGCTCAGAAAAATACAAGCTCTTGAATAAAGCCAAAATTTCGTCAACAAATAGCACTTCTATGCAAGGTAGAATATACTGCAGTCTCTATAACACTGTAATACTTCAAGCTTAATTAAGATCTGAAGACTGAAAGAACTTTGCACAATGACTGTCTAAAAGCCTACTTATAAGCAAATTTTCACACTGTTCATCTGATATAAAAAAAAAGACAATTCTGACAAATGATTCTGTGGCTTAAAATTTTTTGACAAAAAAATCTTAGCTACACTTGAAATAATCAGTCTAGTGGGGCTCTGGTGTCACATTCCAGGCAGAAATACTGACTAGACTCCCCAACAAATTATTCTTCATTTTCTAAATTTCAGTGTGTGTCCCGAGTCCTCCATGTGAAAAAACTAAGGAAGCTAAATAATATTGAGTAATACCAGTCTTAAAGATCTGAAAAGATCAGACCTGATTTGTCAACCAAATTTTTTCTACTACATATGCATATGATACACAATAACAGATCCCGTTTTTCAAAAGCAAGAGTGTCATATGAAGTGTCCATAAATGCATAACGACCGAGCCAAAAACAACACAAATGAAACAAAACAAAACTACTGTGGTGTGGGTTTTTTGCCCCCTGACTCTAAGTTTAGGCAGTCAAACATAGGAACCAGATTAATTATTTAGGTTACTGCATTAAACCAAGTTGAAGTAATTATTCCATACATACTTGAGCTCCTAACATCTACTTCTCTTAAAGGGTATATATTAAAAACAGACTTGTCTCCAAAGGACTTGAAATTTACCCAATTTTAAGCTATCAAGAACAAACTTCAACATACATTCATTTCCAAAACCATTCAGTATTACTAGCATGCACAGGCTGCAAATGGACTGAATCAAATATGATTTTCTGTTTCCTCTCTTGCATACACCACCTCCAAGCAAGGAATTTGGTTCCCTTCCATCCTACTTTTAAAAAGTAACACTAATTGACAGAACTTAGGCTCATTATCTAAAGACAGTGAAATTGCTTAAAAGTTATAACATTCAGGGCAGTCTCTCAATAGAAAGGAAATATTTTACTATCAGAGAAGCATTGCCTATGCCATACAAAGAAAAAAAACAGTCTTTCCACTAACGTTGCAATGCCCTGTCCAGCATTCACATCTAAGTCATTACAAGCTGTCTGCATTTGGAACCTGAAAATTCTGTGCATGGGAAGACAGGAGGCAGTTTATGATTCATCTTGTCCTGAGATGTGATAGGTTAACTTATTTTACAAATCACAAAGTAGTTTACAAAGCTACTGAAACTAAAGGCAAAGGTATTTATATTTATCACCTCTCAAAAATATTAAGATTCCAAAATCCCAAGATATAACATATCTACCTAGAATTTTACACAGATGACAAACTTTTATCACTAATAGAGAAATACTGAAATTTTGCATCCTTTTTATCTTAACTGCGGCTAAAACAAATTAAAATGGCTCCCTCAAATCATGCAATGCTTTTTTAGCAAGGTAAACATAAAAAGCCCATTTATAGACAACAGACTGGAAAGAAAGAGAGAAATGTGAGCATTCTTTGTTTTAACACAGACAAGCGTACTGGTTAGGGGGTATGGCAGGGTTAGTTTTCTTCATTGCTGCTTATACG